>NW_017099581.1:1298-29963 GCF_001412225.1 Nicrophorus vespilloides
TTCAGAAGGGATGTTAAAGCTGTCTACAACTCATTAAACCCATAAAAGTCAACTTTAATAGATTTGATACAAAATTTCCATTGCTCGAACTTATCTAATCTTGTGAATCTGCGGAATCCAGAGACAGGTAGTGCCAAAGAGTCGGCGGCGAGAAACAGTTGAAGCCGTCGACGTGCAGTCAAAGTCTAAAATAGCCCCTGAGTTGCATCTATTTGTGAAGTGAAATCGAGAAGGAAGGAATTTTAGTTGCAGTTTGTTGTTGCTTGTTGTTGTTTGTTGTTGTTTAAAGCGTGCTTTTGGGTGGAAGAGGAAAGTTGCTGGTATCGATGGGGGCGGGAGCAGTAAATAGCGATAAACGTGACGGGGGGGAATCCCCCGAACATAATACAATGATGACCGGACAAGAAACCGAACGCACATATTATATATTTATGGATATTTTTTATTATTTTCGGGAGAGACAAGAATGGAAAAAAAAAAGATAAAAAATAGTGTATACACATATATAGAGAGAGAAATAAAAGAAGGACGAAATGAAAAGCCACCTTTACCTGTTTATATGTATGGATGCGTCCGTGCCCCCTTTTGTTTATGTCCCCCATGCACTCACTGCCTTCTTCTTCATCATCCTTCGTCTTCTTCTTCTTCTTCTCGATTTTTTTTCTTAACCTCGTCCTCCTCTTTACCGAGAATAAAAGAAAGAATAAAGGATGAAGAGGTTCGTTGTTTGGCTCGGATAAATTAGTCTCACAGCTATATACACACATGTATAGATTTCGAATTATCCTGAGCCGTGGGTGGTGCGTGATTATTATTGCTGCCATTCGAGCGAAATTATTTATTGGCCACGCTCCACCGAAAAAAGGAACGCCAAGAAGACCAACACAACACAACGTACACAACTATCCTCTCAATGGATAAACGCTCTCCGACGTATTCAAAAGAATTATTCCCAATCCACTTGCATTCAACTGCCACGAAATTCCGCAATTATCCCTCTCTAAGTAATCATCACAAATCATCGATTATTTCCATCTTCCAACATCCTTCAAAATCATAATTATCAAAAAGATTTTTATAATTAATCAATACATAATTCATAAATTCAAACTAATTATCAAAAATGTGAAAATTTGGTCTACATTCGGAATAATTGATTTCCAGACATTTTCTTTGGTGCAAAAACAAAAAAAAAACTAAACGAAACTTGGGGGCGCCGCATATTTTAAGGCGATTAGCCAGCACACCACGATCTGCTTCCCTTTATTTTGCATCGTTTATTCCGCTTTTTGCCATCCAAGATTGATGGTCAATCCTGTGCTGTTTTCTTTTTTGCGCTGTTGGCATAGGGAAAACCAAGCGAGAGTTTCAACTTTATTTACTTTTCGAAGGGGACCCAAAACGTTTTCTTGAATAAATCTCGTCGAAGCCCGATTTCACCCTATTAATCAGACCCTCTAATCCGATTCCTGCAAGCAACCCTTTATTTATTTTTTTGCGCTCCTCTCCGACCGATCCTCAATACCGGATTTCACCAACTTTTGATATCCCCCCAATTTTCGTTTCAGCAAAAAAAAAAAAAACACGTCGTGTTAGAATTTTTTTAAGGGTTTGACACAAGTCAACCTCAATTTATCATTGATAATTAATATCTTTTAACAAAAAAAAAATCTAATCAATTTCGAAATTATAAATTATAGGAATATTAATTATTGTTTATTAATTAGAATGGAAATTGGAAAAAAAATGTTTAATTTTTATGAATAATCCAAGCAGCTAGATTTAGTTGAAACGGTTTTTATTGTTTGAATGGAGAAAGTGAATCGAGTTCAAAGCGAAATGAGTGAGGTTTTTGGGGAAAGACCGAAGCTAAACGCGTTCGGAATACGAAATCTCGGATGAATCATTGGTGTTCGAGGATGTTGTCCGAAGAGGGAAGGATGAAGGAGCGCCGTTTTTCGTCCTGTTCCTCTGCGTAGGTTAATTTCAAACAATAATAATTAGTGACCGCGGGTGAGCGAAGTGTGCACGTTCTGTAATCTCCTCCACAACCCTCTTTGTTTGTCTGCATGTATGTAAGTACGTGTAGATGAGTGTGGGTGTGCAGACGCGCGGTGGCAACCACAAAGGAAACGGTGGTCCAGTAAAGGGCAGGAAATTTGACAGCGGGTCAAAGGTTGGCCTCCTCTGTTCGGGAGTTTGGCCCGGGGGGCGTTTTCGCTATAGCTAATTTAGTTGCGCCTTTGATTATGGATATATTTCCACGATCTCTCACTCTCTTTCTCTCTCTCCCACATTGGGATTCCCCCTGCGGCCACAATACAATCTTTTAAAATAACACTTGTGAAGACCGCAGAAGCGGCGTTACGTCCGGCCACACATGTATCCCGAAGACCAGATCAAAGTATGTATCATCCACCCCACAGCTCTGACCCCGCCGATTTCCATTCCAATTCGCGTAAACACAAAGGATCGGACCGCTCCTTTATGCAAACAGCGATTCCCCAAAAAGGATTCACCTTTTTGATGATGATCATCATCATCATCATGATGAGAAGCCACAAAAACCACGATCTCCAACTCATTATACGAAGAAACAAAACCTCTTAACTTTTCAACACATCAATACATTGTCACATCAAAAACTGAATTTTTTTTTTCTAAAAACAACATTTCTTTAATGTTTGGTTTCAAAATAACCGTTGTTTTTTATTTCATCCGGATCAAAGAAATTACCTTTTTGCACGTGAAAAATGTATTTGAGATCGAAGAAGCTGAGGAATGGGCGGACAGGGAAAGCTTGGAAAAAAACATTAATTAATTTTTCACAAAAGCGCGCGGCCTGCATACGAAGATGAAGGAGAAGAAGGAGGAAAAGTGAGTGGGAAAATTTAATTTTCGAACGGCGATTTTTCTTTCTAATTGCTTCATATAATTTATAATTTTTTTTTTCTCATCGCCACCCCCACACGAATTGAAAGGGGGGGGGGGAAATGTATACGAAACGCGCATACAAATAACGAAAGAAATTCGCGATTAATTGATTCGCTTTTGTTTCGGGGTAAAAGCCTCCCTTGTATTATTTTTGCATTAATATTTTTGGTGGCGTTAATAAAACGAAACAAATCAACAATTATTAAAATTTTAATCAAATTCATTGAATCGCGCGCTCGCAATTCTCTACCCCTAAAAAAAATATAAAATAATATTCGAAATTATGTGAAACAAAGCGCGATCAGAATGTGCGCGTAAAACAGAAAGAGAGAAATATAGTGAAATTAAAAGGGGGAGGAAAGAGAGAGAAAGAGAAATAGAAAGCATTTATATTTATTATATGATTTCTGACTGCGCGAGGGAAGTTTTTTTCTTTTCTCTTTATTTTTTTTTTTAATTAATTTTTGCACGGAAATGCCGATTCTAATAATAAAAATCTCAACCCTTTCTGTTCTACGTTGCAGGGATTCTCGTTTTCTTCGAACCCCACGGACGCAGCTGAAACTTACGGCTTTCTCATTAATCAACTTATTTCATTATCGGTCTCGGTAAAATATTACTTCGACGGGGTGTTTCCAACTGTTGGGGTTACGGAAGGAGAGAGTGAACGGGTTTACGCGAGGCGATATAAATCAACGCCGTTTTTGGATGATTGTAATAATAAAAAAAAAAACATATTTTTACTTTCTTTCTTTGTGGAAGGAGTTTGGAGAGAGTATTACAAGGGTCGAAGGGCGCTTTTCATTTGCGTTTAACCGGAGGTTAACTTATTTGGCGAGCAGAAAGGATTATGTCAATAGAATTAGCAAACATAAGATTTGGACAAATGCAGAACTCTTTTAAGGAAAAGGATATTAATCGGAAGGATATTGAAACCAATTTGCAGAAGATACCTGCTTTGCTGATTGGATACGTTTATTCAGTATTTTCAGTAGAAAAATACATAATTAATAAAACTTCAATGAAACTATTATAAAATAGAAAAGTTATAAGAAAATTCCATTTTTTTCAAGAATTTCTCAAATGAAATTGAAACAAGATGATACCTGCTATGCTGATTGGATAGATTTATTCAGTATTTTTAGTAGAAAGATACATAATTAATAAAACTTCAATTAGTTTCATTATAAAATAGAAAAGTTACAAGAAAATTCACTTTTTTTCAAAAATTTCTTAAAAGAAATTGAAACAATTTTGAAGAAGATACCTGCTTTGCTGATTGGATACATTTTTTCAGTATTTTCTGTAGAAAGATACATAATTAAGAAAACTTCAATTAGATTCATTATAAAATAAAGTTACAAGAAAATTACTTTTTTTTTCAAGAATTTCTTAAAACAAATTGAAACAATTTTGCAGAAAATACCTGCTTTGCTGATTGGATAAAGTTATTTCAGTATTTTCAGTAGAAAGATACATAATTAATAAAACTTTAATTAGATTCATTATAAAATAGAAAAGTTACAAGAAAATTCCCTTTTTTTCAAGAATTTCTTAAAACAAATTGAAACAATTTTGCAGAAAATACCTGCTTTGCTGATTGGATACATTTTTTCAGTATTTTTAGTAGAAAGATACTTAATTAATAAAACTTCATTTAGATTAATTATAAAATAGAAAAGTTACAAGAAAATTCCATTTTTTTTCAAGAAATTCTTAAAAGAAATTGAAACTATTTTGCAGAAAATACCTGCTTTGCTGATTGGATACATTTATTCAGTATTTTTAGTAGAAAGATACATAATTAATAAAACTTCGATTAGATTTATTATACAATAGAAAAGTTACAAAAAAATTCCTTTTTTTTAAGAATTTCTTAAATGAAATTAAAACAATTTTACAATGAAAAAATAAATATATTTATTATGTAAAAATGTATTAAATTTTCATTGGATAGTGAAATCAACTTATGCGACATCTGTTGGACTAATTTTTAATATATTTACACTGAAAATTATATAATAAAATCGAGATTGAAAACTTGAAATGAGATTTATAAAAGCATATGCATTTTGGAATTTTTGATATTCACTTTTGATATTGCTTTTCGTGAATGATTAAGGTAGCCTTTTATGATTCCTCTTCATATCTCTCTCACTCTCTCTCTTTCTTATACAATAAATGTTCTGCACAATATCGAATTGTTGCCAAAAGTGGTCGAAACAAGTTTGGGTTCGGTGTAGAGAGGAGAAAAGAAAGAAAGGAAGAAATAAAGAAACAAGGAGAATTCCATCTCGGTTCGAAACCCGAGTTTGTCCGTCCATGTATGTAGTATGTGTGTGTGTAGATGTGTGTGGTGTCTGTGTGTTATCGTTAATTAATAATTAATGTTCCATAAAACGCTAATATATTACGAAATGACGTCGGACATATATTTTATTTGGTCGTTGAGTTTTGGCCGTCGGATGGCGCAGCGCGGTCACCGTCGTCTTCTCCGTCGCTCCCATCGCCCATCATGGGGGCCCCCAGCTTCCCAAAAAAAGATTTGTGGCCGTTTAATACATTGTATTTCAAGTTTTGACGGTTTTATTCGTTGTCTTGTTGTCCGATCGCGTGTAATAAAATGCCGTTCCGATGTTAATTCCCCATACACACACACACTCAGACACAGCAGCCTCGAACCACAACCACCACCAACCGAAGAAGCAAAATATATATGCAAACACATCTACATAGTACAGTTAAAATATTAAATTTTACTTTATTAACAGTATAAATTTAAATTAATTTATGTAGTAAAGTGAATATTTTGATCAATTTAGTTAGGACTTAATTGATAACATACCCAGCTTTCTTTGATTTATATTAATTTTACACTATATTCAACACTTAAGTTTAGCTAAATGAGGTTGTAAAAAGGGAAGAGGAAATTCTTCTAGTTATCCAGTGGATCAACGTATTATTAACTCTAGATTAAAAGAAGTTAAGATTAGACTAACCGAAGTAACGTTTATTTTCAGGATATTGTAGAAAAAACATAGGTTTTTGAATACTTGACGCATGAAAAATTAGGTTACATTATATTATCTTATAGGTTAGATAAAGAGAGGTTATTTTTAATTCTAATAATATAGTTATTTAAAGGAGTTAAGTACTTTTACACGTCTTCAAAATTGATTAGATTGTATTAAGTTTGACTTAAGTGAGGATAGATTAGGTAAGAAGATTAGCAGATATACAGGATGTAGAGATTGTTATCCATTCAAATTCTGCAATAATATAAAGCAAATACCATCAAGAGCAAATAATCAAGAACTAGTTACCTTTATCGTTATAGGTTAGAATATACTAGGTTAGGTTACATCCAGGAATTTGATGAAGCAAGAAAGAAGGTTTTAATGTATAGACAAATTATACACAAATATGAAGCAAATTTCCAAGAACTATTTACCTTTATAAAATAGGTTATATAACATTAAGCTAGAACTTGAACTAGTTACCTAGGTTAGGTTATATCCAATTTGATGAAGAAAGGAAAAAGGTTTAAATCTATAAATAAAAAATGCGTGGATCAACGTATTATTTACTCTAGATTAAAAGAGGTTAAGATTAGACTGACACAAGTAACGTTTATTTTCAGGATATTATAGAAAAAACATGGGATTTTGAATACTTTATGCATGAAAAATTAGGTTATATTATATTATCTTATAGGTTAGATAAAGAGAGGTTATTTTTAATTCTAATAACATATTTATTTAAAGGAGTTAAGTACTTTTACACGTCTTCAAATTGTATTAAGTTTGACTTAAGTGTGGATAGATTAGGTAAGAAAGTTAGTAGATATTCAAGATGTTGAGATTGTTATCCATTCAAATTCTACAAAGCAAATACCATCAAGAGCAAATATTCAAGAACTAGTTACCTTTATCGTTATAGGTTAGAATATACTAGGTTAGGTTACATCCAGGAATTTGATGAAACAAGAAAGGAGGTTTTAATGTATAAGAATATATACAGGACGTAGGAAGGGAAGAGATTTTGTCCATACAGATTTTACACTAATATGAAGCAAATTTCCAAGAACTATTTACCTTTATAAAATAGGTTATATTATACTAGGTTAGGTTTAGAAAAAAAAGATGTTAAGATTTTATTAAACTAAGTTAGGCTTTAATTAATCGATAAAGACTAAGAAGTTTACAATTGTCTATAAGTTTGATTAAGATTAGGTTTAAGCTAAAGTTTTCAACTATTTTGAATACTATTCATTTAGTTTTCTAATCGAGTTAAGTACTTTAATCGTAACACGTTTGTTAAAAACGAGGTATAATTAAGGAATTTTCGTCCTTGTGGTTAATTAATTGATGGAGGCGCGGAAAACGTGGTCCGAGTGAAACGAATTCGACTCTCTCTCTCTGTGTGCAACCCCAAAAAAGCGGCTGTTTCTGCGGCGGCGACGACGTCAAATATTTGTTTAATAATTTATCGCGAAACGAAAATAGTAACCACGTAGAGAAAGGTAGGTAGAGCTAGCTTACTCGCACCGACGAGCGAAGTTAGGGGTGGACGTATGCAAGCGAAAGAGTTGGGGTGTACGTGTGTACGTACGTCGTGGTTTTCGAGTATATAAGTTATTTTAAATAACAGCCCCGTGTGTTTGTCTAGGTTGCTGGAAATTTTAATTAATAATACTAATTGGAATCATCGTCTAGAAAACCGGGGCGGAATGTGTAAAATTTACATTTGCGGATCCCGTTATATATCTATAAATGTATTCGGAAAGAGTGAGTCTTCGTGCATGCGTTTTCCACATGTCTGTCCATACAAGAGTGTGTGTGAGAGAGAGAGATAAAGAGCGTCGCGACGCCGACGTTTTATATATATATATGTATATACATATAGATATATATTAGCATGTCGATTGTCCAGATTCCAATTTACATATCGCAAAACTCTGTTGAATGGCTGGTTAAAGTTAGAGCTCGCACATACCTACGTCGACAACAACAAACCAACAAACAAACAAGGGCCATTGATATTTCCATACTCTCTCTCTCCTCTCCTCCTCTCCTCTCACTACAGCTTTGCTCCTGCTGCTGATGATGATACATACACATACATACGTATGCACGTTTTGCAGATGCATGTGAATGCTCGATCGAAATTTTCTAACGAATCCTGGAAAACAGTTTGCAGACAAATTGACGCGATGCACCGTGCAATTTAATTAGTCCGAAACTTCGTCCCCGAATACTCACTGCAATCGCATTAATGATCTTTCAATTCAATCATAACATTTTTGATAGAGAAAAAATATAGTTAATTGGATTAAATATCATCTTGATAATTTTTGTTTATTTCTTCTGTAATTGAGATGAGATAATCTGTAAATTTGGGATAAATTTAGATTAAATATTTATGCAATTTTATAAAAAAAAACTGTTCGAAGTATTTAGATTAATAAAATTCTGAAATAAATAATCTTAAAAAATTTCTGGTTAAAATTGAAGAAGTTGAAAGAAAACAATTACAATGTTTTGTTGATAATGCAATTTTAATTGTAAATTAATTATTCAAATAAATTTACGTAAAATCCTGATTAGATAAAAAAGAAACAAGAAAAATCCAGTAAATATAAGAAAATCAATAAAAATATACTTTTCTTTGATATTTCCGACGAAATCTAATGAGGTTGGAGCAGATTTTTATTTGTCATATTCTAAAATTCTAAAGTGTTATAAGATTCTGATCAAAATTGACACTAATACTTTTCCAAGAACTATTTACCTTTATAAAATAAGTTATATAACATTAAGCTAGAACTAGAACTAGTTAACAAGATTAGGTTATATCCAATTTGATGAAGAAAGGAAAAAGGTTTAAATCTATAAATAAAAAATGCGTGGATCAACGTATTATTTACTCTAGATTAAAAGAAATTAAGATTAGACTAACCCAAGTAACGTTTATTTTCAGGATATTGTAGAAAAAAACATAGGTTTTTGAATACTAGACTCATGAAATATTACTTATAAAATATACTTTTCTTTGATATTTCCGACGAAATCTAATGAGGTTGGAGCAGATTTTTATTTGTCATATTCTAAAATTCTAAAGTGTTATAAGATTCTGATCAAAATTGACTCTAATACTTTTATTGTATTGAGATTTTATGTTGTATTTTTTCTTTAAATATGTGTCTAATTTTACTCATATTTGTAATTAACTTTTCAAGAGTTTCCTCAATTTGTTCCCGAAATTTCAAAGAATTTCTTAAGCAAATTTTTCAATTTTTTTATTAAATGCGTCATTTATGTTTAACAATTAAAGTAATATTTAGATAAAATTTTAGTTGAAAATTACACAAAAAAAGAAATTGTGTAAAGCTTTCAATAAATGTTGTGTGGAGAGAATTAGGTTGTAAAGTGCGGCAAACGAAATCAGTTTATTGTATTGTTATGCGGAGCATCGAAATAATTAGAAGAAGGACAATTGGTCCATTGTGCGAGATATTCCTCGATTCGAGAAGGGGGTGAGAGAAGAGCGAATGAATGATCGTGCACGTTCGAAAACGTAAAGCTTGTCCATTTCGGTGTGTTTCTTTTCGCGCAAAAAGGGATGTGTTTTGTGCACGCAAACAATTGCGGGGAATTATCAAAGCCCACTCGATGGCAAAAGTTAGGAGTGGTGTGTGTGCGTGAAGTAGGGTGTTCGTCCATCCACTTTACCGGACTTTCTGGACCCGCGCCCACCGACAATGAGCGAAATTTTTCCTCCACCATCGATTTCAAATTAAGACGACTGCTTTTCCATTAACGGTCGTCGCTTGATGATGAGGATGGGGACAAAAGCGCGCGTCTCGTCGGACTTCCGTTTCCGTTACTCCATGTTAACACTTTGTTTCTTCTGCACCAGTTTTCTTTCAACTTTTTCCTCGCACACTCCACTCCACTCCAGTTCGGTCAGAGAAACTCGGACTAAGAGCCTCTTCGCCCCGATTAATCACCGAATAACAAATCGAGAGGCGTCGTTCCGTAATAATGGATGCTTTTAGGGTATGGGACACGAGAGAATGTTCGCTGATGGGCATTTATCAAAGGACGTGCAAATAAATCAGCCCAGTCGAGTCGAGTGATAAAAATAACAATAATCTGCGATCTGTGTGTATCGGCAATTTGCGAACGCCCACAGGTCAACCTCAACCTCCTCCTTCTTCTTCTTCACCTCCTCCTCAAGATCTGTCGATGCTGCTTCTGCTGCCTTTCTTCCTTCCTTCCACTACACTTCTTCATCGCGGAGGTCGCGCAGGGCGACAATATGCGCCCGGTGTCGCGAAAAACTGGTATCTCCAGTTTCTCCTCTTCGGATTCCATCGGTCGCCATAAATCTTGGACGCATGAAATTTTTTCCCGCTGTCGTAAACACCTCGTAAATCAAAGTTCTCCGGCTATTGATCAGGTAAAGAGTGTAGGCCGATCGGACTAAGTGGAGGTAACATAACAAATAAGTAATGTTAAGCGTGTTCATGTCGTGTACAATGTGTACAAATAGTGAATTTATCTCTTATTTTTGCCTCGACCATCTGGTCTACATCATCTAGACGCCAGTCCTTCCATCTCTCTCCCTCTCTCACACACACAAAACATCTCTTTTCCTCTTCGCGGAATATTATATCATAGATTAAACACATCACCGATTTTATTTATGGCCCTCCACGGACACCGAACTAATCACGACCATTTCACCTCCACAATAAAAGATTCACCTCCGTCTCTCTTTCAATGCCTGCCTTCTCCCACTAATCCCGAAAAGAATCCAATTAATAACACCTCCGAACATCCATTGACAAAGCTCTTATTTATTGGTCCTCTTTTTATTCTCTCTCTCTTTACCACTAATTTATTCACCTCTAATACAATTTAACCGTTTCATCATCACCACAATAAGAGAGGAATGTGCGTGGCTCTGAGCCCCATAACTCTCATTATAGACAAGCGCAATAAATAATTTCCTTTTCCACGCATTCATTCCATTATCCTCACAAATCCATTCAATTTACACCTCATTTTCATATTCAATACCTAGTAATAATAACAATAATCATCATAACCTGTTTCTAATCTTCAAATTATTAAAAAGAAACAATTTTTACTTTAATCACTTCCTGCAGTTATTTTGATCTTAGTTTGTGCTGTGTTTAAAAACGTAAGATGAATGTTATTTGAAGTATTAAAGTGGCCTATTTAAGATTGCTGGTGGATTCAACAAAGTGTGTAAGCTTTGTTTATTCGGTCGTGAGAAGTTAAGATTTTCGGTAAACATCTTCGCGGCGAGTTTCCAATAAATAGTCGAAGCTTCTCTCGGATGGAAGAAGTAGCGTATTTCGAAAATACACTCGACGACGGCGAGTTGGTGGTAAATCACGTTCGCGCGTAAGCCCAGTGGAGGTGGTGGTGGTGGCCGTTGTTGGTGGAGATTTAAGACGGGATTTAAGGTGTTGTGTTTGCGTACGGAGGCCATAACCATCGCACTCTGAAGAGTTCTTCTGGTAGCAAGAAAGAGATGGAAGGTGGATGAGGATGAGGATGAGGATGAAGAGAATGTTGGTGTTGGTGCTGCTGCGCAGCATGTGACGAAGATTTGTCGTCCCGAAACATTTAATACCTATAATGTAAACGCAGGTTGTTGCACGTCAGTCCAGGAGATTCCGGTTGACAAATTCAATAATAATGAAGGTTAATAAATAGCAGCTGCGTGTGACAAATAACATAGACACATGTCGGTCCACGGAAACGTGTAAGAGAGAGATATGGAAGGGAGAGTGCAGTCGCCTCCTCCTCCTCATACTCCACCACTCGCTTTAAAACCGAGTCCATCCGCACTAATCCTCAGGACTTTCGGCGTCACTCAAAATTCTTAGATTAGCGCCGTTGAAGTCCTGTCACATTTGCGGATGACGCAAATAAATAATTGCAAATGTTAGGGAAAGATACACACAGAGAGACAGAGTAGAAAAAAATCCAATTGGAATTCCTGTAAAACCGGACTCTCGGGCAATTCGAACTAATTGATGGGTAATCAATAGCAATTAGTTTCATTAGTGATCGCACGCTAATTGATCCTTTATTGGGATACGGGCGTTCGTCTATTGATTAATTAACCGTTAGTTTCACGAAAACTTAACCGAAATGTTTAAGGTTTATTTAAGAAAAACGAAGAATACAAAATTCTTGGAATTAATTGTCGATTTTTTTTTTTTTGATGGAGTCAATTGGAATTAATAATTTTTCAACTAATCACATTTTGAT
Source organism: Nicrophorus vespilloides (assembly GCF_001412225.1). Lineage (NCBI taxonomy): Eukaryota > Metazoa > Arthropoda > Insecta > Coleoptera > Silphidae > Nicrophorus > Nicrophorus vespilloides. The sequence goes on from NW_017099581.1 coordinate 13,544, forward strand.
TGAAATTTAAACATTTTTTTAGAAAAATATAAACTTTTCAATGTCAAATGTTAGACAAATGTGAAAATGTTAATTCTTAGTTTGCAATTTTATAATTAACTAAAAGATACAATAGAAAAAAAGGTTTCAATACTTGGAACTACTGAAAATGATAATTTTGTATATTGGAATTAATACTTTTTCAACTAATATAGACTAATATTAATAAATTTCGAATGAATTTCAAACATATAAACCATGTCTAAATGTCACATAAACGTCAAATGTCTAATGAATGTCAAAATGTCAATTCTTAGTTTGCAATCTTATTTAAATAAAAAAATACACTATAAATTAACTACAACTACTAAAAATGATAATTTCAATGATTTTATGAGTTAATTAGAATTAATATTTTATCAACTAATATTAATGACATTTTGATTGAAATTCAAACATTTTTTTATAAAAATATAAACTATTCTATGTCTAAATGTCATATGTCACACGAACGTAAAATGTCATATAAATGTCAAAATTTAAATTCCTAGTTTACAATCTTATAATTAAATAAAAAAATACACTAGAAAAGAAGGCTTCAATACTTGGAACTACTGAAAATGATAATTTTAAAGATTTAACAAGTCAATTGGGATTACTACTTTTTCAACTAATAGACTAAATCTGTCAATGTCTAAATGTCACAAAAACGTCAAATGTCTAACGAATGTCAAAACGTCAATTCTTAGTTTGCAATCTTATTTAAATAAAAAAATACATAATAAAAGAAAACCTAAATAGTTACAACTACTGAAAATGATAATTTCAATGTTTTCATGAATTAATTGGAATTAATACTTTATCAACTAATAAACTAATATTAATGACATTTTAATTGAAATTCAAACATTTTTTAGAAAAATATAAACTTTTCTATGTCTAAATGTCATATGTCAGACGAACGTCAAATGTCATACGAATGTCAAAATGCAAATTCCTAGTTTGCATTCTTATTATTAAATAAAAAAATACAGTAGAAAACAAGGTCTCAATACTTGGATCTACTAAAAATGATAATTTTAAAGATAATATAAACCTTTCATTATCTAAATGTCACATAAACGTCAAATGTCTAACAAATATCACGATAATTTCAATGATTTCATGAGTTAATTGGAATTAATACTTTATCAAATAATTAACTAATATTAATGACGTTTTGATTGAAATTCAAACATTTTATAGAAATGTCATATGTCACACGAACGTCAAATGTCATACGAATGTCAAAATGTAAATTCCTAGTTTGCAATCTTATAATTAAATAAAAAATACACTATAAGAGAAGGCTTCAATACTTGGAACTACTGAAAATGATAATTTTAAAGATTTAACAAGTCAATTGGGATTAATACTTTTTAACTAATAGACTAATAATTAATCAATATAAACAATTCAATATCTAAATGTCACATAAACGTCAAATGTCAAAATGTCAATTGTTAGTTTGCAATCTTATTTAAATAAAAAAATACACTATAAAACAGGACATAAATACTTACAACTAATGAAAATGATAATTTCAATGATTTTATGAGTTAATTGGAATTAATACTTTATCAACTAATTAACTAATATTAAAGACATTTTGATTGAAATTCAAACATTTTTTAGAAAAAATATAAACTTTTCTCTGTCTAAATGTCATATGTCACACGAACGTCAAATGTCTAACGAATGTCAAAATGTAAATTCCTAGTTTGCAATCTTATAATTAAATAAAAAAATACACTAGAAAAGAAGCTTTCAATACTTGGGACTACTGAAAATGATAATTTTAATGATTTCAAGGAATCAATTGGAATTAATATATTTCTACTAATAATCTGAAATTTCTCATTTTTACTTTCAAAACTAATTGATGAATTATTGCGATTGATAACCGTTAGTTTCCTGAAAGAAAGAAAAAAACCCAAAGAAGAAAAATAAAAAATAACTGTTTTGCGGTTTTCGTGGTAATGCTGAGGACGAAAGAAAGAAAAAATAAATGGGAGACAGGTAGATGAGGAGAGATGGAGATGTCCCATATTTTTATTTTATCGGCAGGCCAATAAATACCGTCGCTGCGGAGAGCAAAAAAAAACAGAGAGAAAGAGATGAAATTGTGAGCAATATTTATTTTTTTGTAGTTTCGTCCTTTGTTTTGTATGCTTGCAGGAGGCACGTTGCACGACGTTTCGCCTTTCCACCGTTGATGGATCTGGTGAGATACGGCTACGGATCTTATAACTCATCCGGAGTGGACGTGTCAAAGGACCATCGCCGAAAATGCAGCAGCAGCAGCAGCGCACCTGAACGAGCGAACGAACAGCAGCATCCTCGTCCGATTTATGGCACCTCGGGAAATCGTAAATAAAAAAAAAAGAAACAAGAAATGAGTTATATCAATGCCGAGATTAAATTGTTAATAATGCATGGGGATGGTTTGGTAAGAAGAAGGCCGGTCATTATGTGAGATGATATCAAAAGCATTGATTGATTGACGGTAGTTAAGTTAACGAGAGTCGGTTGTGCGGGAGAGATCAATTTAATCCTGAATTATGGACACATTGATCCCTTCATCATCATCCTCGTGGTCTTTGATGAAGTAGATCAAGGGAAAATTGGCGAGAGCAGACGAAAAAAAAAATGCGCACCCGAGAATAGACTAAGTATGTAATAATAATGTCCTGGTGGAAGGAGAAGGTTCTTCGAGGGACTTTCCCGACCTCCAAGATCATCAAGAGAGAGAAGGAGAAGAGATGATGGTATTTCGGAGGTGGATGAAGGAAGGACTACGTGTGTAGTTTATATATACTGTATCGAAGCCAGATAACAGATCTTCGATTAGAGTATCCCCGCATGGGATCGCAGCAGGGAACAGCTGACGATCGGTCATAGGCCCACTCGAACACTGCCAGCTTATTGACTCATACGTCTTTGTCTGCGCGTTGACCTTCTCCCGATTTATTAGCTTACTTCCCGATGCTCGAGCCCTCCTCAATTCCTTATATGAAAACCAACCAACACACACACACACGCACTTATACAAGAATACATACATATAAAATAAGAAACCCTACCCACAGACTTGGAGGAAAACAAGAAAAATTGCATAATTACAGATATTAATGGCTCGAAATAATATTTTTTTTTGAAAGAAATAAAAAATACACAAGAAACTAAGAACCCAATTCTCGGAACTAAGAAAAAGTATTAGGAAACTAACACCAAAACAGCATCAAAAATGATCATAGATAAAATACATATTTTCTTTTTAAATAATAAATCTTGCATTTGATTTATTAATGTAAAGTTAGTAATTATTTCCTTAAATCTAATATGAACATTTTTCTATAAAAAAAAATAATTTCAGTAGAAAAGTTTTACCTTTAAGAAGGACAACATTTCTATACAGGTATTATAATTTAAAAAAAAATCATTAATCCAATTGTTTTTTTATTACTATTAGGACTAATATTAGAATTAAGGATGTTTAGATACGTTTTTTGTAATTTTTGATATCTTTGTTCATAAATTTATAACTTTTTTATTTTTATATCCTTCTTTTGCTATTAAAACTGTTTTATGTTCAGATTTTATGGTTTGGCTAATTCTTTAGAATAATTTGAGTGTAAGTATATTAAAGTTTTCTTTATCAGAAGCAGTAATAGTAAATGATGACATTCTAACTAATTTGTTAGTTTTTTTTTGATAATTTAGACTTAAATGTAATATTTTTAGATTATTCATTAATTTCTAATATGTTTGATTTTTTCTATACATTCTTTACAATTTGGATAAAGAGATGAAATGTAAATTCATTTAGTTCTTTTAATGTTTCCATCTTATAATTCACAAATATGAAGTAGATAAAAGTACTTGTTTCAGAGAAACCAATAAGAATGAAAAATTAAAAGTTTATGCTTTATTAACTAATAAACTAATATTAATGACATTTTCATTGAAATTCAAACATTTTTTTATAAAAATATAAACTTTTCTATGTCTAAATGTCATATGTCAGACGAACGTCAAATGTCATACGAATGTCAAAATGTAAATTCCTATAATTAAATAAAAAATACACTAGAAAAAAAGCCCTCAATAATTGGAACTACAGAAAATGATAATTTTAAAGATTTAACGAGTGAATTGGAATTAATAGTTTTTCAACAAATAGACTATTATTAATCAAATTTCGAATGAATTTCAAACATATAAACAATGTCTAAATGTCACATAAACGTCAAATGTCTAATGAATGTCAAAATGTCAATTCTTAGTTTGCAATCTTATTTAAATAAAAAAAATACACTATAAAAGGAGACCTAAACAGTTAGAACTACTGAAAATGATAATTTCAATGATTTCATCAAATTGATGACATTATTATTGAATTTCAAACATTTTATCAGTAGAAAAGTTCTACCTTTAAGAAGGACAACATTTCTATACAGGTACTATAATTAAAAAAAATCATTAATCCAATTGATCTTTTTTATTACTATTAGCACTAAATTAAGGATATTTAGATACTTTTTTTTGCAATTTTTGATTTTAAATATCTTTGTTCATAAATTTATAACTTTTTTCTTTATATATCCTTCTTTTGCTATTAAAACTGTTTTATGTTCAAATTTTGTGGTTTGGGTAATTCTTTAGAATAATTTGAGTGTAAATATATTATAGTTTTCTTTATCAGAAGCAGTAATAGTAAATGATGACATTCTAACTAATTTATTAGTTTTTTTTTTGATAATTTAAACTTTAATATTTTTTTTAATATTTGTAATATTTTTAGTTTATTCTTTAATTTTTAATATTTTTTTGATTTTTCTATACATATATTATTGTTTTCTTTGTAGTAATCAATAATTTATAATTCACAAATATGAAGAAAAACAAAAATTACTTCTTTCGGGAAAACCACAAATTCTGAAGATTTAGCGTTGAAAGAAAAAGATCTTCTCTTAGAGAAACTTGAAATATTGAAGATTTACATTTTCGTACTGTATTTGGATAGAGATAAAATGTGGATCCATTTAGTTCTTTTTAATGTTTTCATCTTATAATTCACAAATATGAAATAGATAAAAGTAATTCTTTCAGAGAAACCTCAAATTCTAAAGATTTAGCGTTGAAAGAAAAATATCTTCTCTTAGAGATAATTGAAATATTGAAGATTTACATTTTTGTACTGTATTTGGATAAAGAGATGAAATGTGGATTCATTTAGTTCTTTTTAATGTTTCCATCTTATAATTCACAAATATGAAGTATAGATAAAAGTACTTGTTTCAAAGAAACCAATAGGAATGAAAAATGAAAAGTTACAAATCTATTGAGATAATTTATACTATAATATATTTATATTTCTAACAATTCTTTAAGAGAATTTGAAAATTTAGACTGAAGTTAATAAAAAAATATTATTGTTTCGTTTATTGTCGGAAGCAATAAGAATGAAACTGAAACTGCCAAAGTTTGAAATCGAGAAGTGGATTGATGATGTTTGAAGCTCTCTCTCTGTAACAGATGCATTCAAATATGTTTCTTGGTGTAAATCTCTGTCTGCGCTGGCTGCGTGTGTATTTTTGTTCCGCACTGGCATTGAAGAACGTTGAAATACGCGGAAGCGTTTCGGTCACGTTTCCGTTTTGTTTTTGGGGATGAGGATTAATGGCTTTTTGTAATTGTTTAATAGTGAAAGAGAGAAAGAGATGCTTTCGGTTGCTGGATAGAAAAGGATTTCTCTCTCTCTCTCTCTCTTTCTGCTCTATAGAAAATCCTGTATTGGACTCTCTCTCTCTCTCTATGGTTGGTTTTCCGGAGATTAATGCGAGTGACGGCGTTTTTGTTTTTCTCGGTCTCGGGGCCCACCCGATGGCATTTATCAGGGGCGTCGCGACGCCTCGCTCCCATTTATATTATTATTTAATCAAAATCTATAGAGGATAAAGAGTGAGAGAGAGAGAGAGAGAGACAGAGAGAAGTTTTGAATCGAATGAATGGATGGGGAAGGAAAGGAAGGTTTCAGGGCCTCCACGATCACACATATATAGATGATGATAAGAGCATGTATGCGCGTTATTCCAGAGGGTTGATGGCGTTTGCGCTGCTTTACACACACACGTTATTAGCGTTTCGCGTCTTCCTCGCTTCAACGTACGCCTTTAGTTGTGATGCGAAAGCGAGAGGATAGGAATAATAATGTAGAGATGCCGTGTGACGTCTTTACAAATCATTAGTTATCCTTTAGATGGCTACTGGACGTCACTTTATACCGCCACCCTTCATTCCCAAACACCGACTACTACAACGACGATCCCAGCCAAAACCTCTCTCTGTCTCTCCATCACACTCTCAATATTTCCATTTCCATCCTTCCTCCACCCTCGCTCCGGGCCCCTAATTAATTAATCATATCTATAATACATCATGTATAGGTTTACTTAGACATTATGTGTGTGTATGCATATATACACATACATGTGCGTGAGTGTGTGTGTTCTATACGCAAGAGAGAGCCGACTAATGTCTATTTGCTGGGCGACGTTCTCCGTAATCCAATTCATTGTCCGAGCCATCAGCTCTAATTAATAATTCCTTTTTGTGTTCAATACCGCGCGCAATGCTCATCCTCCTTCCCACTTTTTTCTCTCTCTATCTCTCTCTTCTTTTCTTATTATATTACCCAAATACCAGGAACGTATTACGACCAAATGCTGCTGCTTTCATACGCACGTTTTTTATACATCTTTTTTTTTTTGTTGTTGCTTCTTCGAACTACTTCTTTCAGAGAAATTTTCAAATCTGTTGATGATTCAATGATGAATACTTCACATCAAAGTGGATTGATTTAGTATTAGTTCTTTCCAGTTTATAATTCACAAATATGAAGAAACAAAAAATGTACTTCTTGTAGAGAAACCTCAAATTCTGAAGATTTAGCGTTGAAAGGAAAAGATCTTCTCTTATAGAAACCTCAAATATTGAAAATTTACGTTTTGGAATTGTATTTGGATGAAGAAATAAAATCTACTAATGATTCAATGAAGAATACTTCACATCAAAGTGGATTGATTTAGTATTAGTTCTTTCCATTTTATAATTCACAAATATGAAGAAACAAAAAAGTACTTCTTTTAGAGAAACCTCAAATTCTGAAGATTTAGCGTTGAAAGGAAAAGATCTTCTCTTATAGAAACTTCAAATATTGAAAATTTACGTTTTGGAATTGTTTTTGGATAAAGAAATCAAATCTACTGATGATTCAATGATGAATCAGAGTTCTTTTCATTTTATAATTCACAAATATGAAAAAGAAAAAAGTAGTTATTTCAGAGAAACCTCAAATTTTAAAGATTTATCGTTGAAATAAAAAGATCTTCTCTTAGGGAATCTTCAAATATTGAAGATTTACATTTTCACACTGTATTTGGATAAAGAGATGAAATTTACTGATGATTCAATCATGAATGCTTTAAATCAATGTGGATTGATTCAGCATTAGTTTTTTTTGCATTTTATAATTCACAAATACGAAAAAACAAAAAAAGTTCTTCTTTCAGAGACCTCAAATTCTGAAGATTTAGCGTTGAATGAAAAAGATCTTCTCTGAGAGAAACTTAAAATATAGAAGATTTACATTTTCATAATGTATTTGGATAAAGAGATGAAAACTGCTGATGATTCAATCATGAATGCTTTAGATTAATATGGATTGATTTAGTATTAGTTGAATATGAAGAAAAAAAGTATTTCTTTCAGAGAAACCTCAAATTTTGAATATTTAGCGTTGAAAGGAAAAGATCTTCTCTTACAGAAACTTCAAATATTGAAAATTTACATTTTGGAATTGTATTTGGATAAATAAATGAAAACTACTGATGATTCAATCATGAATGCTTTAGATCAAGCATTAGTTCTTTCCATTTTATAATTCACAAATATGAAGAAAAAAACAGTATTTTTTTCAGAAAAACCTCAAATTCTGAAGATTTAGCGTTGATTTATACCTGATATTAATTTGGTTTTAGTTTTGATCTTCATTACTTTACAAATTACCCAAATCATATTTGAGATTTTCATATATTTATTTATATCATTTTGATTCTTCAAATTCTTCAATGCGATTACACATTTTCAAACTGCGAAGAGATGAAATCTTCTGCTCTGCATACCTGATATCGATGTGGAATTATGCGGTTATATAACAGGTGTCCCTTTCTGTCCCCGTTGCGAACGTGACGTGAGTTCTTTTAAGGGATTTCAGATAAGATCAGGGCTGATGTTGTTGTTCTTGTGATCTTCATAGGACAAATCCAGGAATCGCAGTACCGTTTCTATTACTACTTTTTTTTATTTATTGTCGACAGATTTGTTTTTGCATCAAATTTATTTGAAATTTATAGAAAATTAGGACAAAGTATCTTTTTCATTTGTTCAATTTCGTGTTTGTTTTTGTTCCATTTGTTTTAGTCCAAACTTTTATAATAAGAAAATAACAACAAAATAATCCGAAAACAATTTCTTAAGAAATAATTAAAGAAAATAACATTACAATGAAGAAATCATTAATAAAAAGAAAATTTAAAGAAACAAACAAAAATGTATTTATAATTATTAATATTAAATTTGTATTTCATAATTAATTAAAATTTACTAATATTCTGAGAAAACTGATTTTTTTTTATACTTTTTCGCAAAAGCTTGGACATTGATTAATAGAAACTAAACTAACGGAATTTTTAACAAACAAACAAAAAAAAGCAAAAAAACTTTGAAACCTGTCCTCGCATAAATAACTTGATTAATTAATCTAAATATTAATTAACATTTATATACTAACCACACGTAACAGCAACAACAAAAAAACGTGAAATATTGCATAACGATTCTTATAAGTTAACTAACAATAGTTAACCTCAACAAGAAGTATATTTTATAAATTTAATTTAAAATCTAGAAAGTTCATTAACTTTATTTTCCTTAATATTTGACGTATTAATAAGTTAGTAATAAAGATTTTTTAAGAAAAACTCTAAATTAGAAGAATTCTGTGCATAAAATATTGTCAAAATTGGGAATTATTTGTGGTGTTAATATGTAATTTTTTAAGATTATTGAAGGAAAATCTAATTTTTGATTAGGAAAGAATTGTCAAATTCAATATTTCTATTGAATTTCGAAGAAGGTAAATTCTCTATTTAGAGGTATTAACAAGTTAGTAACTAAGTTTTTAAGAGAAGATTTATATTTGAACAATTCTGTGTTCAAAATCAACAAAAAAAATTGTCAAAGTTCACACCTTTGACAATTATTCAATATTTTTGATTTGTTAAAAAAATACGATTTAATTAATACATTACATTAACTATATTGATTATTTGTGGTGTTAATAAGACATTTTTTAAGTTTGTTGGAAGAAAATCCAAATTTGGTTCTAAATTTGAAGAATTCTGTGTGTAATGTAAACAAAATTTGTCAAAGTTGTGAATAAAAAAGAACAATTTTAGATTAATGTGATTTTATATTGATTATTTGTGATGTTAATAAGTAAATTTTTAAGATTCTTGAAGAAAAATCTAAATTTAGTTAATAAAATAAAATCGGGTCGAATTAAATATTTCTATAGAATTTAAAAGAAGGTAAAAGATTTATTTTCTTCGTTATATGATAATCAAATTCTCTATTTAGGGGTATTAATAAGTTAATAAATAAGTTTTTAAGAGAACATTTAGATTTGAACAATTCTTTGTTAAAAATTATTCAATATTTCCGATTTAAAAAAACAATTTAATTAATAAATCACATTAACTATATTGATTATTCGTTGTGTTAATAAGCAATTTTTTAAGTTTGTTAAAAGAAAATTCAAATTTGGTTTTAAATTGTCAAAGATGTGAATAAAAATTAACATTTTGATTATTTATGGTATTAATATGTACATTTTTTAAGATTGTTAGAGGTAAAATATGAATTTGGTTAAGAAAAACCAGAAATTGTCAAATCCAATATTTCTATTGAAAGAAGGAAAAAATAAATCTTTTTCCTTCGGTATGCGAAAGATAGAAAATATTTTAATATTAATATTTTCTATATATATATTTTTTTATTATCTGGCAAAAAAATCTGTTCAAGTGGTACTAATAAAATTTATATGTTTTGAAAGTCAAAGGACATTTGTAGGTTGCCCAAAGCGATTCGACCGGACCCCACCTTTTCTTCTCTCTCTCTTTCTTTCTCTCTTCAAATTGCAGTGCGTTTCCTTTCAATCCACCCACAACGAAATACACCTGTCTCCGTCCGTCTCTCTTTCTCTCTTTTCAAAAAAAAAAACCTATTTTATTTATGCCTTTGAGCTTGGAATATTGGCAGAGTCAAGTGGATCCGCAATAAATAGATAGGTAAGTAAATAAATGTGTATATATATATATGAATAAATGGATGCGAAAGTACAAAAAGGGAAGGAGGATTGTGAAGAAGAGCGAGAAAGAAATGTGAAATAAAATGAGAGGGATAACGATATTGTGTGGAGTAACAGGTAACAACAACGCACATAATATGATATTCAGGTAGCATTCTCGGTGTCGGCCAGGTTAGCCTATATATCACGTGTATAATTGCGGGGCCGAGATGCGATCTCCGTCCATAAATTTGTAAAATAAATACGGCGATCTCGGGTTTACGTGCAACTATGAGATGGAACGGTACGATTTGATTTTGTTTATCGTCTGCTGACGGTGTTATGTTATATTTATACTTTACTTGTATTATTATTATGCGCTTTGTTTTTATACACTTCACATATGTATATATATATATATAGATATATACGTATATAGGCACGCATACAAGAGATTCAGACTATGATGATTATGATGATGATGATGGTTGCTTCTGCTGCTGTTGATCCTCATGACTGGTGCACCTGAAAACAGAACCCAACCTAGTCTCGGATCTCTTTTTATGGCTTTATTAAAATGAGTTCTGCGACCAGGTGTTTCCACGAAACGATACCCACACTCTTTCCTCTCCTTCCTTCACCTTTTCTCGCTCGAATTGCGATCATCAATAGGATTTCGATTGTCTCCAATTACCGCAGTTACAGCTTTCATAAACTCTCAACAAACTTGATCAAAAAATCAATTTCCAACAAAGACAAAATCTGAGATTACAAACTTTAGAAATTGTTATAAAAAAAACAACAAATTTATAAATTTTCAAAGAAACTTGAGAGTTAAATTATTTAATATAAGAAAAATTTGATTGATTTTTAATATTTCATACAATTATTATTATTTTTTTTCATAAAATATTAGTTTAAACATTGCATCTATTAGAAATGATTGTAAAATGTTGTTTTTATAAAAAGAAAAGTTTAATTCTTCAGATTTTAATAATTCTTAACTAATAGAAACTTTTGAAAATTGACTTTATTTGTAAATATTTTCAGTTTTCAGAAAATGCTCCTTCACATACATGTTTTTCATATATTTTTTTCTTCAATATGGACTTTATTTGAAAACAGTTTCAGTTTTCAGAAATTGTTCTTCCACATACATATTTTTCATTTTTTTTTTAACTTCTACATTGACTTTATTTGAAAATCTGTTCACTTTTCAGAAAATGCTCTTTTAAATACTTTGTTTTCATATATTTTCTCTTCAATATTGACTTTATTTGAAAATAGTTTCAATTTTCAGAAATTGTTCTTCCACACACATATTTTTCATATATTTTTTTTTTCGATATTGACTTTATTTGAAAATCGTTTCAGTTTTCTAAAATTGTTCTTTTACATACATATTTTTCATATTTTTTATGTTTTTATTATTCAAAATTGACTTTATTTGAAAATCGTTTCAGTTTTCTTAAATTGTTCTTCCACATACATATTTTTCATTTTTTTTTTACTTCTATATTGACTTTATTTGAAAATCTGTTCACTTTTCAGAAAATGCTCTTCCACATACATATTTTTCATATATTTTTTCTTTGATATTGACTTTATTTGAAAATCGTTTCAGCTTTCAGAAATTGTTCTTTTACATACATATTTTTTATGTTTTTATTATTCAATATTGACTTTATTTGAAAACAGTTTCAGTTTTCAGAAATTGTTCTTCCAAACACATATTTTTCTTATTCAATACTGATTTTTTTGAAAATCTTTTCAATTTTCAGAAAATCTACTTCTAGTTACATTTCTTTTCATAACAATATATTTCATTCAATTTCATTAAAAGAAATCTTATTTTAATATTGTTTAATTCACAATCAACTATTCGTTTTATATAAATGTTAATAGTTATGTTTTCGAATGAGAAATACAATTTGAAATGTATGTAAATCATTTTGTATATAGTTGTCAGATTGTATAGAATCATCACCTGTTTTCTTGGTAAAAAGTAAAAAATAAAATAAAACCTATGAACTCGGTTGACACGAAAATTGTAGATCAAACATACATACGTTCACGTAGCTTCGTTCGTCACGCATAGAATTAACCGTTTGCTAAACCGCAAATTCTTCATCCTGCGAACTCTCCTCTCATTGTTCTGCAACAACAACAACAAACAATTCGCAATTCATAAAAAAAGATCCAAACATCATAAATTTCATACAATTTTTTAAATTTTACTTTACAAATTTTCGAAAATTTCAATATTGTTTCATTTAAACTAATTATGTTGATGCATTTTATTGTCGTTTTTGTTATATAAAAGTGAAGAAGTGTAGATTTGTTCTGGTATCAAAAATAACAACAATAATTTTCAGAAAAAAATAAGTTTCCTTTGGTATTGTATTTAGTAAAGATAAATGAAGAAGTGTAGATTTCATCTAATTTCAAGAACAACAAATTTTTACATAAATTTTCCATTTTCAAAACAATTTCATACATTTCTTTAGTAATTTATGTTTTATTAAGTAAAAGTGAAGAAGTGTAGATTTGACCTGGATTCAGGAATAACTATAATTTTTCAAAATTAAAAAAAAAATTACACATTCTTATATAATTTTTAAGTAAAGTTAAAATAACTATCAATAAAATTAAATTTCTTTAGCACTGTCTGCATTTTTATCGTATTTGGCATAGAAAAGTCATGATATCAAAAGCGTACATAAAAATTACAGAAAATTAAGTTTCCTTTGTTATTGCATTTAGTAAAGATAAGTGAAGAAGTATAGATTTCATCAACATAAATTTTCCATTTTCAAAACAATTTCATACATTTTTTATATTGATAAATCTTGATATTTCCTTTAGTAATTTATGCATTTTATTATCGTTTTTATTAAGTAACAGTGAAGAAGTGTAGATTTGACCTGGATTCAGGAATAACTATAATTTTTAAAATTTCAAAAATTTTACAGATTCTTAAATAATTTTTAAGTAAAGCTACAATAATTATCAATAAAATTAAATTTCTTTAGCACTGTCTGCATTTTTATCGTATTTGGCATAGAAAAGTCATGATATCAAAAGCATACATAAAAATTACAGAAAATTAAATTTCCTTTAGAAAAGTTTCCAAACAAAATTCTATTTCTTTTAGCAAACAAATTATTATATAATTTTTATCATTTTCCTTGTGAAGAAGTATTGATGAGTGCTGGGAGGTCTCGAATCCAAGCAGTAAAGATAATCGTTATTGCGCGGCGCTCCGATAAATCATAAAAGAAATACCTGTCTAATTATTAAATTCTCGGTTTGAGGAGTGAAGAGAGGAAAGAGGATGAAAAAAACGAGGAGATGAGATGAAATTAAAATCCGCCGTACGCTTTTTAACTGTTTCTTGTTAAATTTCTTGTGGGAATATATATATATATAAATTTGTTTCGTCCACTTTGTTAAAATTTTGAAAAATTCTGAGAAGCATTTGACAATTGGAAATGAGATTGTTATGTGTCGTTCGAAAGTTATAACCAATTGACCGGGTACGATCTCGGGGAATGCGAAGCATCCGAGCATCATCTCAATCTCTGCTCCTTCTTCTGCTCGGATCGTGTGGTTGGTGATGCTGTGGCCTTTTTTTTATGGGACATTAGTAGAAAATCGAGTATCTGTCCTTGTATCAGGTCTTATCTGAGCATCTAAACACCTGTGGCAACCGCAATGTGATTTACCTCGATCGCCTCAAAAGAGACACACGTACGCACGAAGACGGTGGAAGAGGTAGAGAAGGAATCCGTGGATGCCATTTCCCAGAAGCACGTGGTTCGTTCGGGTTCTTTTATTGGAAAAACACGAATGCGGTTTATTTGAGGTTTCGTGGAAAAAGAAAAGGGCTTATTTATTCACATGCCCATTTGGGTTCTTATTAGTTTTAGTAGGTATTCGCGAATTCGTCGGCACTTTTAGTCATCGTTATCGAAAAGAAAAAAAAACTGTATCAATATTTACAAGCGTTTACCACCTGCACCGCCGCTCCTTTAAGGGATGCAGAGGAATACAAGGAGACGTAGATGATGAAGTTGTAGACGAAGTGGAGAAAAAAATATGTAGAAGAAGGAATCATAAAGAGAACCGAAAAGTCGTTTATGACGTCCCTAGGTTTTCGCGATAAGGATTTCTCTTTTCCGTTCGCCGACTCCACGATAATTCGTCCTGTTTTACGAGAGATTGGAATTTCACGTCTTCCACTTGACGACAATCGCCAATTTCAACAATAAAAGCTTCCATAAAACTTATGTTCCATTTTTCAAAACTTGTTTTTGTAGAATTGTTTATTGCTAAATAGACAAAAAAAAGTTGAAACAAAGACAAATTTTGTTAATTGTTATAAAACTCGTGCAGGTTTAATTGTTGATCAACTAGAAAATTTGATGTTCAAAGATCTTAAATCATAATGTAATTCTCTTTTCATGTTTCGGGAATTGATTCAATTTATTAAGAAGAAAAAAAGTTATAAGAAGTAGATTGGAATTGCATGTCTTCCACTTGACGACAATCGCCAATTTCAACAATAAAAGCTTCCATAAAACTTATGTTCCATTTTTCAAAACTTGCTTTTGTAGAATTGTTTATTACTAAAGAGACAAAAAACAAATTTGAAACAAAGACAAATTTTGTTAATTGCTATAAAACTCGTGCAGGTATAATTGTTGATCAACTAGAAAATTTGATGTTCAAAGATCTTAAATCATAATGTAATTCTCTTTTCTTGTTTCGGTAATTGATTCAATTTATTAAAAAGAAAAAAACTTATAAGAAGTAGATTGGAATTTCACGTCTTCCACCTGACGACAATCGCCAATTTCAACAATAAAAACTTCCATAAAACTTATGTTCCATTTTTTCAAAACTTGCTTTTGTAAAATTCTTTATTGCTAAATAGACCAAAAAAAAAGTTGAAACAAAGACAAATTTTGTTAATTGTTACAAAACTCGTGCAGGTTTAATACAAAGAATGAATATATGTGAGGAGGAATGATAATAATGCCAAGGGAAAGAGAAATGTATGGATGATGATGATAAAAAAAATAATATATATATATAAATATGAAGAAGTGGAAACCGACAACAACAAACAACAAACAACAACGGCAACAGGACACGATGCAACAATGGGCTGAGCGCTCTTAAATTGCGTCTCCGGGACGTAACAAATGTGCCCATTGTGGGATGTGCTCGATTAGACGCGTGCGGGCATCACGAAAAAAAAAAGTTGTATTATTAAGAGGAACTTCTTATAAGTTTTTTTCTTCTTAATAAATTGAATCAATTCCCGAAACATGAAAAGAGAATTACATTATGATTTAAGATCTTTGAACATCAAATTTTCTAGTTGATCAACAATTAAACCTGCACGAGTTTTATAACAATTAACAAAATTTGTCTTTGTTTCAACTTTTTTTTTGTCTATTTAGCAATAAACAATTCTACAAAAGCAAGTTTTGAAAAATGGAACATAAGTTTTATGGAAGCTTTTATTGTTGAAATTGGCGATTGTCGTCAGGTGGAAGACGTGAAATTCCAATCTACTTCTTATAAGTTTTTTTCTTCTTAATAAATTGAATCAATTCCCGAAACATGAAAAGAGAATTACATTATGATTTAAGATCTTTGAACATCAAATTTTCTAGTTGATCAACAATTAAACCTGCACGAGTTTTGTAACAATTAACAAAATTTGTCTTTGTTTCAACTTTTTTTTTGTCTATTTAGCAATAAACAATTCTACAAAAGCAAGTTTTGAAAAATGGAACATAAGTTTTATGGAAGCTTTTATTGTTAAATTGGCGATTGTCGTCAGGTGGAAGACGTGAAATTCCAATCTATTCTTATAAGTTTTTTTCTTCTTAATAAATTGAATCAATTCCCGAAACATGAAAAGAGAATTACATTATGATTTAAGATCTTTGAACATCAAATTTTCTAGTTGATCAACAA
>NW_017099582.1:0-115910 GCF_001412225.1 Nicrophorus vespilloides
GTAACCCGTCGACCGATTTTTTTTTATTTGTTTTTTATTTTGCTTTTTTTGCTTTATTTTAGATCCAGAATAAAATTTGATGATCCACTCTATACAACTGTCAAGTGAAAATTGACGTAACCTCAATAAAACAAAAATGGCGGGAAAACTAAATAGTAATGCTTGTTTCATGACATCACATTTTTTAAATATTTCGTAATAATTAAAAAATATATATTTACTATAATTATGGTGATTTCTTTGTTCCATTATTTGAAATGTGAAGTAAATTATATATATCGAAAGAAAAACAAATGTATTTCTTCATTTTTGTATAAATGTATTTCAAATTTTTTAATTAATTTAATTTTTTTTGTTAATATTTAAAACATTTTTAAATCATCGCATTTTTCAATACAAAACTTAATGGTTCACACTATATATTTGTCAGTTGATATTTGACGTAACTTCAATATAACAAATGTGGCGGGAAAACTAAAGAGACTTCAAATATTTTTTGAGTCTTCGCAAATTTTCAGATAAAATTTGTTAGTTCACACTGTATAACTGTCAAGTGAATATTGATATAACCTCAATACAATAAAAATGGCGGGTAAATTAAATAGTAACGCTTCTTTCATGACAACACATTTTTTTAAAATATTTCTTAGTAATGATAAGTATTTCTATTTTCTTATATCATTAATTGAAATTTGACGATTACATACTATATAGAGAGAGAAATTCAAATATTTTTCATTATTTTTGTTAATTTATTTCAAGTTTTATCAATTGATTTTGAAAATATTTTTGGTTATTATTCACAACATTTTTGAATCTTCGCAAATTGTCAGATCAAATTGTATAACTGTCAAGTGAAAATTTATATAACCTCAATACAATAAAAATGGCGGTTAAATTAAATAGTAACGCTTCTTTCATGACAACACATTTATTTTAAATATTTCTTACTAATGACAAGTATTGCTATTTTCTTATTTCATTAATTGAAATTTGACGGTTATAAACTACACACAGAGAGAAAATCAAATAGTTTTCATTATTTTTGTTAATTTATTTAAAGTTTTTTTCAATTGATTTTGAAAATATTTTTGGTCATCATTCAAAACATTTTTGAATCTTCGCAAACTGTTAAATTTACTGGTTCACACTGTATAACTGTCAAGTGAAATTTGATATAACCTCAATACAATAAAAATGGCGGGAAATGTAAATAGCAACGCTTCTTTTATGACATCTAATTTTAACAATATTATAAAAAATATGACTACAAATGCTGAAAAACTAAATTCAATATCCTTTTTATAGCACGTGTATAATACATTATTAGTACATATTTAGTTTACTTACACAACTTATTTGTAAACAAAGCAATTAAAGTAAAACTATTTATTTATTTAAGAAACAAATCATAATTTTGTTCTATGCAATAATTACATTAATCGACATGAAAATTATCTGTCTTTTAATGTATTTTTGCTGAATAACCTATGAATGAATTTAAAAAACCTCTTATCAATCGCTCGAATGGAAACATGTATAAATATACATAAAAAAAAGTTTCTCCTTATCGGTAGAATCCGGTCAATAAGGCCGCATTACATAAGTGTAGTACGTTTATTTTATGTTCAGTGCACATGGATTAACTGGAAATTACATTTTGCGGAACTCACCACTTCATAATCTCATGTATTCCGAATATCTAATCAACATTTTATCATAATTTATATTTAATTAAGTTTAATTTAGATTAATTATTTATAAATTAATTATTTTAAAAAATATTTTTGATTAATTGTCAAAAAAAAAATATTTTCAATCATTAATCCATGGTTTTGTCTAATTTAATAATGAAAAAAGCATAGAAATTGTAGTCAAACTTAATTAAATGATAAAGTGTAAAGTTTACATAATTAAATCATTCTAATTTTAGTTTTTAGTAAAGACTCAAACATATTATTAAGTATTAAACAAATTGTGTAACTTTCTTTTTGTCACAATATTATTTTCACAAAATTTCATAATATTTACAGTAAATTACAAATCCCAATTCAAATGAAATTTCATAATGTATCGAAATCTTACATCAAATTTAACATGAGTAAGTTAAGTGTTTAATACATTACATAATTTATATAAATCTTTCTTCATCTTATTTGTAGATTATTTAGAGAATAATTGAGAATTTGTATTAAAATTTTATGTACACTATTAAATAATTTATATTTATGTATAAATTTCATTAAAATCGGCTATTACAATATCGCTTATAACGAGAATTAAACTTTAAAGTTGATATAATTTTATTATTGAAAAAAAATTCAAAATTGATTTTTTTCTCTTTTCTTTAAGAAATCATTATTTATTTCATAAATTTGAATAAAAATTAATTCGTTGAAAACATACGCTTTAATAAGTACTACAAATAAGTAAAGTTTAAATTTGTTTGTTTTCTTCATAAATTAATGATTCACCCAATTAATTAAAAGCAATTCCCAGAGTAGTCATGTACAAATCTTGAATTTATTTCCAACAAACAACAAATTGCGTTGATTATCACTTAGATTTTTAAAGTTTCTTTTTTATTAATTTTGATTATTTTTACTATATTTTTTTTAATTGCCAATATTTTTGGCAGTTTACACTTTTAAAGTATTTTCATCATATTTTTCATTTATATTACTATTAACAATATTCTAGTTATAAAATCTTTGGGTTATTTTCAATTTCAACTAGAGAATTTCATACTTTAATAATCTGCTTTTAAAATGAACATATTTCAATAAATTGAGTAATTTTCAAATATATTTCTAAATGAAACATTTAGAGTATTTTCAAACTTATTCATTTATACTAATATTAATATTATTCTACTTAGCAAATCTTTGGGTTATTTTCAATTTCAATTCGAGAATTTCATACCTTTAAAATGAACATTTTTCAATTAATTGCGTTATTTTCATACATATTTTTAATTCAAAACTCACTTGAACCTTTGTACTTTTAGAGTATTTTCAAACTTGTTCATTTATACTAATATTAACATTATTCTACTTAGCAAATCTTTGTGTTATTTTCAATTTCAATTCGAGAATTTCATACCTTTAAAATGAAAATTTTTCAATTAATTTCGTTATTTTCATACATATTTCTAATTCAAAAATCACTTTAACCTTTGTACTTTTAGAGTATATTTAAACATGTTTATTTAACATTATTCTACTTAGCAAATTTTTGGGTTATTTTCAATTTCAACTTGCGAATTTCATACTTTAATAACTTACTTTTAAAATGAACATATTTGAACTAATTCAGTAATTTTCAAATATATTTCTAAATCAAAACTCGTTTTGTCCTTTACACTTTTAAAGTATTCTCAAACTTATTCATTAATACTAATATTATCTTTGTCCTACTTAGAAAATCTTTGGGTTATTTTCAATTTCAATTCGAGAATTTCCTATCTTTAAAATGAACATTTTTCACTAAATTGCGTTATTTTCATACATATTTCTAATTCAAATCTCACTTTAACCCTTGTACTTTTAGAGTATTTTCAAACTTGATCATTTATACTAATATTAACTTTGTTCTACTTAGCAAATCTTTGAGTTATTTTCAATTTCAATTCGATAATTTCATACCTTTAAAATGAACATTTTTCAATTAATTGCATTATTTTCATACATATTTATAATTCATAACTCACTTGAACCTTTATACTTTTAGAGTATTTCCAAACTTCATCATTTATACTAATATTAACTTTATTCTACTTAGAAAATCTTTCGGTTATTTTCAATATCAACTAGAAAATTTCAGATCTTAATGATATACTTTAACATTTTTTCAATTAATAATTAATTTAATCCATTTTGAACTTTCTTTAAAAATTGATTATTTTCAACTTAAATTTCTGCTTCAACTTTGTAGATTTTTTTCAGATTAATTTGCTTTAAAATTAACAATTTTCAATTTACCATTTATTTTACAATTTACTTAACAATTCAGTTACTTAGTTTTAACATTAATTTCCTTTCTATTTTCTCACTTTAATAATAACAATTGTCAATTAAAAATCCTAGAAATTTGTTAAAGTATTTTCAAATCAATTGAATTTTTCTTAATTTTTAATGTATTTCCAAAACCAACTCCCTTTTTTTCCTTTAGATATTTAGAGTATTTTGAAATGTATTTGTTTACATTAATATTAGCATTTTTAAATTAATAATCTGAGTTATTTTCAACTTCAAATCTCGCTGTATCATTCAAATTTTTAAAAACTATTTTCAAAACCAATTTACTTACATCGTCAATATTTTTTTTACATCATTTCCAAACAAATTACTTCTATTCATATTCGTGAATTATTTTCAACTCGCTCGAAACTACACAAATTTCTTCGGTTATTGTTGAAAAAATCTATCTTCCTTATAAATTATTATTTATTGATTATATTTTTTTTTTGTTTTTTTCACTTACAGACTGATAACGCGCTGGCGTCTTGGAATCCCAGCGACGAAAAGATGATAAAGCATGTCGATACGGTGATCCATCCACTCGCTTTCCGTTCCATTCCCTGCAAACAAGAGCACAACCACTATGAAGATGATGATGGACAAATCTTTCTCTCTCCACCAAACAACAATAACAACCTTAACTTCTTTGATTCTAATAACGAAAAGATTCTCTTTACTTAATTTGTTTGTTGTGTAAATTCTATTCTTTTTTTTTGAACATAGCGAGACGAGATTTAGTCGTAGGAGGATGGATGTGAAACGCGAGCTCCGCTTTTGATAAAACCTGGTCAAAAGTCGTGACCTCCTCGTGCATTTTCTGGATAGAGAAAATCAAATGGACACACACACACATTTCTCACTCTCTTTTTTCCAAAAAGCGCATAATTTGTGTAATTTTGGGTACTGACCTGTTTTTTTACTTTATTCGCTCTTTCCTCGTCACAAAACTAATTTGGAGACACTGGTTTATTTATTTTCGTTGTTGTTATGGTTGTACACTAGGCAGAAATTCCTTTTTTCTTTGCACTATTTGTTTGGGTTTTTTTTTTTCAAAAATTTCGCGCGCGAATTTTCGAACACATTTGTTTCGTTTTTGGTGTATGTGTTTTGTTTTATGTGTGTATATATATATATTATAAATGTGTGTGTATATAAGGTAAGTGTGCGTGAATGTGAGTGTGTATGAGAGAGTGTGCGGCGCGACGCGACTGAGTTTTGTAGTTTCTCGACTAAGTTCCGTCCACAAACTGGTCAGCTTCAAAAGCAAGTAAATACTAAACCAACTGCTGGACTCGTAAGTTACACCCAACTAGAGAGTAGGGATATATAATACATATATAAAGCGAGTTATGTACAAGTGCTACTACTACTTATATATACGAGTATATAAACACTTGTATATACAATATGTATAGTGTAGTGAATAAAATTTCATATATATATTTATACTTGTATGTGTTTGTTGTATGTATATATATATTTATTGAGAATACTCGAATCGCGCACTTTCAACTAGTTGAACGTTGTTCATCAGCAAACATCAACGCACTCGAGCGTTCGGTTAACCGAACATTTCGGACTATCCAACCGATAATTGCATTTTAACTCAACTGCATTTATTGTTGCCTCTTCCTTTAATCGTTCCTTCACTATCTCTCTCATACTCACGTTTATATACGCAATAATCATCATTAACTCTCTCTCTCCATTTAACTTACATAAATGCACATATAAAAGATCATCATTATCTTTCTTTATCTACCTTATATAAATACAATTATCATTATTTCTGCTACATATTAATGCAGACAAAAAATCATCATCATTATCATTTCTTGTCAATCTAACTTACATAAATAGATGTAAAAAAATCATTACTGTCTTTCTTTTTCTTTTATAAATACATACGTTAATCATCATTTACTCTCTTTTTCTAGCTCACATAAATACGCATATAAATCATCATTTTTTGTCTCTTATAAATATTCATATAATTATCAACAGAAATTATTTCTTTTCTCCTTCATATTAATATAGAAAAATCGTCATAATTGTGTTTTTTTTATATAAATTTGTAAATTTATGATCATCATTCTCTTTATCTGTTGATCATTTATAAATACATAAGTTAATAATATAAAAGATCATCATTATATTTCATTATCTTCCTTATATAAATACAATTATCATTATTTCTGCTACATATTAATGTAGACAAAAAAACATCATCAATGTCTTTCTTTATCTTTTATAAATATATACGTTAATCATCATTAACTCTCTTTACCTTTCTAACATAAATACCCATATAAATCATCATTTTTTGTCTCTTAACTTACATAAATAAATGTATTTCTTTATCTTTTATAAATACTTACGTTAATCATCATTAACTCTCTTTATCTAGCTCAAATAAATACTCTGTAAATCATCATTTTTTGTCTCTTATAAAAATTCATACAATTATCATCATAACTATTTCATTTTTCCTTCATATTAATATAGAAAAATCGTCATAATTCTGTTTTTTTTTAAATTTGTTAATTTATGATCATCATTCTTTTTCATTGTCGATCTTCTTTAAATACATAAGTTAGTCATCATTAACTCTCTCTATTTAACTTATATAAATGCAAATATAAAAGATCATCATTATCTTTCTTTATCTACCTTATATAAATACAATTATCATTATTTCTGCTACATATTAATGTAGACAAAAAATCATCATCATTATCTTTCCTTGTCAATATAACTTACATAAATAGATGTAAAAAAGATCATCACTATCTTTCTTTTATAAATACATACGTTAATCATCATTAACTCTCTTTATCTTTCTAACATAAATACGCATGTAAATCATCATTTTTTGTCTCTCATAAAATTCATACAATTATCATCATAATTTCATGTTAATATAGAAAAATCGTCATAATTCTGTTGTTTTTTTAAATTTGTAAATTTATGATCATCATTCTCTTTCTTTATCAATTTTATATAAATACAATTATCATTATTTCTGCTACATATTAATGTAGACAAAAATCATCATCATTACCTTTCCTTGTCAATCTAACTTACATAATTAGATGTAAAAAAGATCATCACTGTCTTTCTTTATCTTTTATAAATACATACGTTAATCATCATTTACTCTCTTTTTCTAGCTCACATACGCATGTAAATCATCATTTTTTGTCTCTAATAAAAATTCATACAATTATCATCGTAACTATTTCTTTTCTCCTTCATATTAATATAGAAAAATTGTCATAATTCATTTTTTTTTTTTAATTTTTTTTATATAAAATTCTCTTTCTTTGTCGATCTTGTATAATCATCATTAACTCTCTCTCCATTTCACTTATATAAATATATGTAAAAAAGATCATCACTGTCTTTCTTTATTTTTTATAAATACATACGTTAATCATCATTAACTCTTTTTATCTAGCTCTCATATATACGCATGTAAATCATCATTTTTTGTTTCTTATAAAAAAATATACAATTATCATAACTATTTCTTTATTCTTTCATATTATTATCTTTCTTTATCTACCTTATATAAATAAAATTATCATTATTTCTGACAAAAAATCATCATCATTATCTTTCCTTGTCAATCTAACTTACATACATAGATATAAAAAAAGATCATCACTTATTAATCATTATTAACTGTCTTTATCTAGCTCACATAAATACCCATATAAATCATCTTTTTTTGTCTCTTAATTTACATAAATAAATGTATAAAAAGATCATCAATGTCTTATTTTTATCTTTTATAAATACATACAATAATCATCATTAACTCTCTTTATCTTTCTAACATAAATACGCATATAAATCATCATTTTTTGTCTCTCATAAAAATTCATACAATTATCATCATAACTATTTCTTTTCTCCTTTATGTTAATATAGAAAAATCGTTTTAATTTGTAAATGTTTGATCATCATTCTCTTTCTTTGTCGATCTTATATAAATACATAAGTTAATCATCATTAACTCTCTATATTTAATTTATATAAATGCACATCATTATCTTTTTTTTCTCCTTCATACTAATATAGAAAAATCATCATAATTATTTATTTTTCATATAAATTTATAAATTTATGATCATCATCATTTTTTTTCTTTGTCTATCTTATACAAATACACAAGTTAGTCATCATTACTATTTTTATTTTCTCATTTATAGTCCTATATAAAAATCATAATTCTATTTTTTCTGTAATTTTTTTATATACATTTGTAAATTCATGATCATCATCATTATCTTTCTTCTTCTACCTTATATAAATACAATTATCATTAGAAACCATTACTTTCTCCTTCATATTATTAAGTATATACAAAAAATCATATTTATTCTCTTTTTTTGTATATCTTATATAAATACACGCATTGATCTTCATTAACTCTCTCTTACATAAATACATGTATAAAAGATCATCATTGTCTATATTTTATAAATACATACAATTGTCATCATTACCATTTTTTTTCCTCCTTCATACTAATATATAAAAATCATCATAATTCTGTTTTTTTTATATAAATTTATAAATTCATGATCATCATCATTCTCTTTCTTTATCTACCTTATATAAATATACAAGGTATACAACAATCATTACCATTTTTTTTTCTCCTAGTATTAATCTGCTTAATTCTTATATAAGACAATTTTATCATCATTTTTGTTGTTCAGTAATATGAATGCATACAAATTAATCATTATTCTATTTCTTTCCTGTCTTCATATAGAAATACACAGCGATCATCATGACTTCCCCTTCTTACAAAAAACAATAAAATCTATTCTTTTCTCTGTATTAATAGATTTTCTTTTCTTTCTTTTTGGTCTCTACATATATTTCTATCTATTTATCAAAACGTGTATTTCATTATTTATCTTGCAAACCAATTGATGTTTGTTTGAGATTGATGAAGAACAGTATCAAAGGTCTCTAATTTAGTTTTTGCGTTGCAATAGAAATAATCAATCTGTTTCGAATCGCTTCAATTGATTTATGCTATAAAATCTTGTTTTTGCTTCTACTTCACTGTAAATAGTTTCCTATCATTCACATTCATTCAACATCAAAGATTTTTACAGTTTATCAATGAAAATATTTATGTTATTATGAAATAAATAATTACAGAAACATAAAATTTTATTTATTAAATAATCAAACAATAAACTTAAATTTAGATAAAATAAATATTTTTTTTCTATTTAAGACTTTGAACTAATATATTTTAATTACAAGAAATTTTCCATTATGTGTAAGTAATAATTTTTAATACCAAAACATATCAGTTAACAGAAATTCATCTAAATAAATTGTTTTCAATTTTCCATAGTTTTTTTTAACATTTTCTTATAAATGTGTTTTTTTATTTGTAGAAAATTTTAGATTTACTTAATTCATTAATTATATTATGTTAATTATCGAATTTTGTTTAAAAATTAATTTTTTATCATTAATATTATTTTCTTTATAAAATTAAAAAAATAGTTAAAATAATATAGATATGTTCAGTTTACTAACGTTTGTATATAATGTAAAGAGACGAAGTCTGTAGGTGATTCAACTGGATTACCTATGACAGAACACGCATTATTTCGATCGTCTCTTTTAAAAACGTTTTCTGTTCTCCAAATTTAGGTATGAACAGCTCAGTTTCCTTCCATTTCATCCATTTGACAACATCATCCCCCTTTTTATATAGTGACTAATCAATAAAATAGAAAAAATAGTCATAGTATTTGTAGATATTAATTGCAATAGTTCAATTTTCTAATGTAAAATTTAGAATTAAAAAAAATTACAGAAATTAAAAAGAAAGTTTTACACAAATAATTTTCTAAAATTAATTATTTGTATCAAATTTCATTTCCTTAAATTTAAATACAAGCATTGTTTGAAAGTAATACACTTTAATCCGTTTAAATCCAATTTAATTCAATTTGAATTACGTTCAAAAGTAATACAATTTCATCGAAAAATTCATTGAAAACTTAATTACTTTATTCACAAACACAATTATATCAAAATCCGAGACTTAACGAATTCTAATTGAAATTTTAAAGAAAGAAAAATTGAATTTCATTCATATTCAATAAATTCATTCATTACAAAAAATGTTTATATTTTCAAAAATATCTTCAATTCAATTTGATTTTTACTTAAGAAAGTAATTAAATCTCTTTTTTTTTCAAGGTAATTAAATTATCTACGTTATTAAGATTCTATAAAAAAAATTGTAATAAAAAAAAATCTTCTAAGATTAAATTATTTTCTACGTACTTAAAAAAAACATTTACTGTTAGTTACATTCCATTCAAGTCTACTAAAATTACATGATTAATATATGTTCATATAAATGTCATTCTTTTGACATATCAAACCAATCAACTGTCACAAATACAAAATCTAGTGTTTCATTGTACTCTAATTATCACCAATCAAATTGATATGCACTAAACACATTGCTTAACTATCGTCAACACTATTAATGTCATTTTTTTACATTTGAACAAAACGTCAAATATTACTTATAAAAAAATAGTTGATTTATTTCCATCGAAAAATAAAAACGTCATTTTTGTGTTTCATTACACTAATTATTTTTATTTTTGACATTTGAACAAAACGTCATTTTTGACATATAAAACTAATCAAACCGTAAAATCAAGTGTTTCATTACACTTTAATTATCACCAATCCAATTGATATGGACTAAACACGTTGCTTAACTATGATTAACACTATTAATTTTATTTTTGACATTTGAACAAAACGTCATTTTTGACATATTAAATACAATCAATTATTATAAACAATTCTATAAATGTCATTTTTGACATTTATTAAAAATACTGTGATTATATAAATATGTTTACATTTTTTATTATTTTATATTAGATTAAATTAGTAAACAGATTTATTAAAATTACAAAAAAACGATACTTTTCTTTTTGTTTATGAAATAAGCGAAATGAGACAACTATAAGATCTCTCCGATTTCTAAGAAATATTCATCCGTTATATTGTTTACATAATGCAATTGTCTTCATTGAATTTGTAATATTTTTAGAAAATTCGATTCCAAGTATATAATAATCTAACTATATAAATTTTATATTTGTTTAGCGACGTATTTCTGGAAAATTTGAGCGAATTCAAACCGCAAAACATATCTTAAAATTTAAAATGTAAATTTAGAATATACAAAACTGCGAATTACAAATAGGTCTTTTTTGATATTTTTCAATAATAAATTTAAATTTTTGTAGAACTTTTTTCTTCCAAAATTCACAAATTGAGTAAATTAATGTTTTCTAAATTTAATTACAACAATTTAATTATTTATGATTTTTCTTTTCATTAATTTACATAAAAACAAGAAAATAAATATTTAATTTTAAAAACTTTTCTTTTCCAAATTTGTTAAAAAAATTTCTATGTAAATATAAATTATATTAAATGTATAAAATTCACATAGTTTGTAAGTGAATTCTTTGATTGAAACGTGAAATTGGGACTGGAAATCGAGTCTAGACACAAAAGCAGTAAAATCCATAATCGAAGTAGCACTTTCTGTCTGTCGCCTATTGAAACCCATAATCTTCAGCGA
This sequence comes from Nicrophorus vespilloides, assembly GCF_001412225.1. NCBI lineage: Eukaryota > Metazoa > Arthropoda > Insecta > Coleoptera > Silphidae > Nicrophorus > Nicrophorus vespilloides. The sequence goes on from NW_017099582.1 coordinate 11,680, forward strand.
GTGACAAATAAATTAATCTAAAAAAGGACACTAATTAATCTAAAAATAGAAAAGCTTAATTGCACCTCATTCAAACAGTATAAAACCATAATGATTACACATTTTTCTTTATCTATTTTAACTAACGCATTAGGAAACTATAATTTATATCCTTTGTGATAATTGAATAACTTAGATTAAAATTTAAAGGTCATTAAATAATGCTAATTAGATTAATTAATTGATTATGTAAATATTTGGTTGTTATGGTTACTTATTGTTAAAATATTTGGTTTGAAAATGTCATTTTTTTTTTCATTACGTCATTATTAGTAAAATTTCATATATATTTTTGTTTTATGATAAATATACAAAGAATATTAGAAAAATGATCAATAAAAAAATAAACTAAATTTACATAAGAAATGATTGTATTTTTTAATTGTAATTTTTGTGTAGATTTTTTCTAATAAAAAATTGTTGAGTTTTGATGATGTAAGTAAGTAATTGAAGTAAGTAATTTATTTAGTTACTTAGTTGTGTAACGACTTTTTATTGTCAATGAGTTTAAGAAATGGGGTTGTCGCCAGTCGAGTGGTGGTTTTGGGGTGAAATACTTTTGTTGAAAGGGAAAAAGTCGAGTGCGTTTTATGAATGAAGATTATACCGTTTATGACTGAAGCCGACGTCTAGACAACTTGACTTCGGTTGCTTTGGGTCGCAGTAAAATCGTCTGCGCAAATCGATTTTGATTGATTTACGACCTCCGTCTTTCCATTCAACCATTTTCTGATAGTATTTAAATCCGTTTTGACATTCAACAACAATTTTCACATCATGTCTTTGATATTTTCTTCATATTGATTTAATAAGAATTATATAATTTACAAAAGTTAAACAACGCGTTTTGAGCATTGTAATTAGATTGGTGATAATTAAAGTATAACGAAACAGTTGATTTTGTATTTTTGACAGTTGGTTGATTTGATATGTCAAAAATGGCGTAGTATTTGACGTTTTGTTCAAATGTCAAAAATGACATTGATAGCGTTGATCATAGTTAAACAATGTGTTCAGTGCGTATCAATTGGATTGGTGATAATTAAAGTAGAATTAAACATTTGATTTTATATTTGTAACAATTGATTGGTTTGATAAGTCAGAAATGACGTTTATATTTTAGATTGAAATTCAAGTCTCAAAAAATAGCTATTTTTGTGACTTTTGATTATCATAATACTCAAAAGTGACATTAATAATGACATATGGAATTTTAAAGTTAATTGTTTTAATATGTCAAAAATGTCAGTTTTACGAAAATGACATTTTAAATGTCAAAAATAATATTATTATTTAGTAAAGTGAGATTTCATTAAATTACAGTAGTTCTTGAAATTATTACATTGTAATTACTAAACCTGAAGTAGTTAAAACTTGTCTGGCAGATAAATTTGACATATATAATACCTTAAAGTACAGTACAGACTAAGCGCATTAAGTTATAATTACTAAACCTGAAGTCTATGTAAATTTTGTGGTAGACAACCTCTTGGAAGAGATTTTAATGAGCAATAAACGAGCGGTCGATTGTCATCTTTGAAAGGTAGCCACTTGACTCGAAGTTTCAGGTGAAAAGATGAAAGAGAAAAGTCAAGTGCATTCATGAATGAAGACTATCGTTTATGACCAGACCCAAATCCTCTAGTCTAGACTTCCGTCCAATACCTAATATTAATTCAACTAGTTATTTCTACGAATTTCAGCACTTCTGAAAGCATTGAAAATCATGAAAAAAAGTATACATTTTGTTAATTTTTGTTTTCAAATACTAAAATTGTGTCTTATGTAATGAGTTCATCTTAAGTTCTAGGAAATACTGCAATAATTCATGTTTCATATCTTAACTACGTTGATAATTCGGGTGGAACGAAGAAAGAAAGCTGAAGATGCTTTGCAAAACCATGAATGAAGATTGACGTTTATGAACAGACCAGACGTCTAGACTCTCCGACATCGATTGGCTCAGATTGCAACGCAATCTGCGTAATTCAAATCGATTCAGATTGATTTATTACTCGAATCAAAATCGCCAAGTCTTTGATAAATTTTACAATTATTTCGCATTTTTTTTTTGCAAAAACAAATCTATTAAAATTTCGAAAATCGTAAATCATTTTATCTATTTCATGATTACATAAGAAAAAAGTCTTCAATTACGCATATTTTGATATAACTTCTATTAGATAATTTTAATTAATAACTGAGTTATGGCGATTTTTAGATTTTTTTCACGTCTCAACGTTTTATTTAATTACTCGTTAACCACGTACACTAATTGGATCATCAAAAATGCAAATTAAAGACAAAATTGTATCCTTTCCAATGAGTCTATTATTAGATTTACCGCATTTTGCATTTATCTGTAATAAATTCTCAAATTTATTTTCAATTTTTTTTTACAGTTTTGATATACAAAACTGTTAACAAACGTAATGTTAACAAATGAAGTAGATGTGAAGATTTTCCGAATATGAAAATGTTATAAGAAAATGAGGTGAATTTAGGAATAGAAACAAAAGAATTAAAAATTTAAATATATAATTGAAATTGAGAAAAAAAATCGAGTACAGTTTCTGAGATTAGTGCAGAAAGACCTTGCATTTCACTAACAGTTAGGACGTTCTAATTCTCTAATATAATAGAATGTAATATATATCTAATATATTTAATAAAAAAAATGTAGAGGAAAAAAAAATGAGAAGAAAAATAATAAAAACAGTAGCAATAAATTGTGAATAATTAAAGGTTACTGTGAGCAATTATTATAAATCGCTCGGCTCCGAATGAATTGAGGAAAAGGAGAGGAAGAGAGAAGAGAAAAAAATATATATAGAAACGAGATTTAAAAATATAAATGTTGTAAGGCTAATTAATTAGCGGATTTTAATGTAAATTCCGAAGTGGTAATTTTCCATTAATTAAACGTGAATTATTGCAAACGTTTTTTTTTCTTTTTGCGGAATCGTGAATCCGAGAAGGAAGACAAAAAAATTCTTTAAAAAAGAAAACAGAAATTTATTAAAATTGTTTGTGAGGTTGATTTTGATGATTTTATTTGGTTACTGGTTATTTATCACCGATCCAATTTCTATCTTTTATGCAAATTGATTAACTCTCATAAGCTGTCATATGTCAGGTGACCTATTTTTATATATCATTAATCCAAGAACAATAGTTATCGCATCTTGCTTAACTATCATAAGCTGTCAATTATCATATATTTACCATAAAACTTCTATCATTGATGCAACATAGTTAACTTTTATACTTTGTCAACCGTTATATAACTTATACACAAGTATTTATCTATTCAACTACCATCGTTTATTTACCTTGCATAACTGTTGCAACTTATTTAACTGACATAACCTGTCAAATGTCAATTATTCTATATATTACCCATCCAACTACCACAGTTCACGTACCTTGCTTAACTATCAATTAACCTCCATACATGTATTTAACAATTACCCATCCAACTTCTATCATTGATGCAACATATCTTTTATAATTTGTCAAACGTTATATAACTTATACACAAGTATTCATCTATTCAACTACCATCGTTTATGTAACATGCTTAACTCTGATTATGCCAAATCCCCTATATACATATACAACCAATGCCTGTTGCAACTTACTTAACTGTCATGACCTGTCAAATGTCAATTATTCTATATATTACCCATCCAACTACCACAGTTCACGTACCTTGCTTAACTATCAATTAGCTTTCATATATGTATTTAACAATTACCCATCCAACTTCTATCATTGATGCAACATATTTAACTTTTATAATTTGTCAAATGTTATATAACTTATACAAATATTCAACTACCATCGTTGATGTAACATGCTTAACTCTGATTATGTCAAATCCCCTATATTCATATACAACCAATACTTGTTGCAACTTACTTAACTGCCATGACCTGTCAAATGTCAATTATTCTATATATTACCCATCCAACTACCACAGTTCATGTACCTTGCTTAACTATCAATTATCCTACATACATATATTTAACTATTACCCATCCAACTTCTATCATTGATGCAACATATATAACTTTCATAATTTGTCAAATGTTATATAACTTATACACAAGTATTCAACTACCATCGTTGATGTAACATGCTTAACTCTGATTATGTCAAATCCCCTATATTCATATACAACCAATACTTGTTGCAACTTACTTAACTGTCATGACCTGTCAAATGTCAATTATTCTATATATTACCCATCCAACTACCACAGTTCACGTACCTTGCTTAACTATCAATTAACCTAAATACATATATTTAACTATCGCCCATCCAACTTCTATCATTGATTCTATCATACATAACTTTAATAGTCCGAGAAATATTATATAACCTACATTCATATATTTATAAATTTAATCGTCTTTTCAACTACTATCACACTACTATGCAACACGTTTAAATCTGTTAAACGTCAAATCCGCTATATTTATATCAATCCCTGATATAAATGACTTAACTGTCTTGACCTGTCAAATGTCAATGTTATGTCACCCATTGCAACTACTATAGTTAATGCACCTTGCTTAACTTGTATGAGCTGTCAAACGTCCTTGTTTATATTAAAAGTCAAATACTATCAATCCCTGACACAACTGACTTAACTGTCATGACCTGTCAAAAACATCAAATAACCTATATTAACCAACAATTATTAAATTAAATTTGCCAACGATAATAATATTTGCGTTTAATCTAATTGCCTTAGAAAATATTGCATCAATATTTGTACAAGAATATTGCATATTGACGCAGGGATTAGGCGCACTTAAGATCGGTTTACGGGCATTCCATTGAGGTATTTTCTTTTTAGATACTCGAGGTCGTATGTATATATACACACATACACACACACGGAACGAGATTAAGAAAGATTCCCAGTATTTGTTTATATTTTTGCAACAATTCGACCGACGCAAATCCAAATATTTATTTTCCTTCGTCACCTTTTTTTTATTAATCGCACCGGCCGTAAATTCTGTACATATTGCACGAAATTCCCATCACGGATTAACGAGAAAACCAGATAAAGCATCGGTTTTGGATTAGCTTCCTGAACATGGATTTTCCAATTCTCAATTTTGTTATGTAAAAAAAAAAGACTTAATATTTACCAAGTCAATTAACCTACATACATATTTTGAATCATTGTACACATCCACCTAACTTCTATTCTTGATGGAACTTAACTCTCAAAAGCTGTCAAATTCACTATATGCATATATTACCTAACACAAGTGACTTAACTGTCATGACCTGTCAAATGTCAATTATCCTATAGATATCAATGCATTTTTCATAACTTTCATAAGCTGTCAAACGTCAATTAACATACATAAACATATTGAATTATCACCTACCGAACTTATACTTGATTCATACTCAATGACGCAACTTGCTTAACTCTCATAAGCTGTCAAAATCACTATATCTATATATTACATGACACAACTGACTTAACTGTCATGACTTGTCAAATGTCAATTATCCCATAGATATCAATGCAATTTTCATAAGCTGTCAAACGTCAATTAACATACATAAACATATTGAATTATTACCTACCGAACTTCTATACTTGATACAACATACTCAATGACGCAACTTACTTAACTCTCATAAGCTGTCAAAATTACTATATCTATATATTACATTGCACAACTGACTTAACTGCTATGACCTGTCAAATGTCAATTATTCTATAGATATCAATGCAATTTTCATAACTTTCATAAGCTGTCAACCTCAATTTACATTCATAAACATACTGAATTATTACCTATCTAACTTCTATCCTTGATACAACATACTCTATAACGCAACTTACTTAAGTCTCATTAGCTGTCAAAATCTCTATATCCATATATTACATGACACAACTGACTTAATTGTCATGACCTATCAAATGTCAATTATCCTATAGATATGAATACAATTTTGATAATTTCATAAGCTGTCAAATGTCAATTAACATACATAAACATACTGAATTATTACCCACCCAACTTTTTTCCTGGATACAACATACTCAATGATGCAATTGCTTAACTCTCATAAGCTGTCAAAATCACTATATCCAAATATTACATGACACAACTGACTTAACTGTCATGACCTGTCAAATGTCAATTATCCTATAGTTATCAATGCAATTTTCATAACTTTCATAAGCTGTCAAACGTCAATTAACATACATAAACATACTGAATTATTACCCACCCAACTTCAATCCTTGATACAACATACTCAATGATTTAACTTGCTTAACTCTCATTAGCTATCAAAATCACTATATCCATATATTACATGACACAACTGACTTAACTGTCATGACTTGTCAAATGTCAATTATCCCATAGATATCAATGCAATTTTCATAAGCTGTCAAACGTCAATTAACATACATAAACATATTGAATTATTACCCACCCAACTTCTATACTTGATACAACATACTCAAATTTTCATAATTTCATAAGCTGTCAAACGTCAATTAACATACATAAACATATTGAATTATTACCCACCCAACTTTTATCCTTGATACAACATACTCAATTATGCAATTGCTTAACTCTCATAAGCTGTCAAAATCACTATATCCATATATTACATGACACAACTGACTTAACTGTCATGAGCTGTCAAATTTCAATTATCCTACATATATATATATCTTCATAGATTACCCATTCAACCACCGTAGTTAAGGCACCTTGCATAACTTTTATAAGCTCTTAAACTATATACATTATATAATTTCTTAATTATTTAACATAATTAGATTATTTCTACAATAAATTGTTATTATAATAGCATAGAATGTGAAAAAAAATTGAAAATTAACTATTAATATTTTAACGATCAATAGATCTTGCTCGGTGTCAACGAAGAGTGATTGAGTTATGTGACTGCAATGCACATAATTCAGTTTTAATCAATTTCGGAGAAACTATAAAGTGCAATAATAATAATTCATGAACTGAATTATTCCTTATTTCAAGCATCCGTTATTGTCGTGCAAGTCCGTTCATGTATCACTGATATATATTATTAATGAAATAGGTTTATCTCAACTAATGCGTTTAGATTACAGCGTCTCATCTCTACTAAATAAATTAAACGAAAACAAAATGACAAAAAAAAACGAAATCCGTTAGCAATTGAAGAGCAGTTTAATTGCAGTCAATAAGTACATAAAAGAGATAAATTATGTAATCTAATTAATTAGTTCATAAAAGATGTTTACAGTAAGCAGCAGCAATAAAAAAAACGATGAGTTTTATAATTGCAGCTAATTTTTAAAGACAAATAATTAAATAAATTTGTTTGCAATTTTTTTTCTAAATTAATTAATATTTTAGATAGAAAATAGTTCAAAATATATTAGAATTGATGGGACAAACCAATAATATATTAATTTTAATTAATTTCGTTTAAAACTGAAGTATTAACTTTGTGGTTTAGGAAAGTTAATTCAGACTAAAAAATAATGGTTTATTTAGAATTGGTTGTTTAGATTAACTAAATCCATTATAGATTATAAAAAGTAACTAATTTAAAAAAAAATTGGTATTGGGAATTTGGCACTTAGATATTCTTGAATTTGTCGTTTAGATAACATAATTCATCGGTGAGACAATAGGAATTTATTAATTTTGAAGAGGTTTTACAACAAAAAAATATATAAAATGTTAGGAATTTCGCTCTTAAATACTCTTTAGATAACATAATCCATCTTGACTGAAGATGTTCCAACAACAACAAAAAAAAGAAGAGAGAAATATGTGTGTATGATGAGAAGAGAATTGATGTTCGTCGAATATTTGCGTAGTGATGCAACCGGGCAAAGTGCACCGAAGACAGCAGAGGAAGGTGTTATGCAAGAAAGAGATTATAAAGCAGAAACGGATGCAGGGAACGAGCGTCAAGGGCAAAGAACCAATAAAAAAGAATGAGAGTAAGATTTGGCGAGAATCCGTGTCCCGGAATTGGAGCAGTGGCGGCTCGTGATTTACTTTTTTAACTTTAACAAATAAAAACAATGTGAGGTTTCTCGACACAAATATTAATCCAATATGTTTATATTTTTTTCTAAAGAAATTCTCAGACTGTGCACAAAAATTGAAGAAAAACTATAATTAAATGAAATTGATCAATGTTCTGAAAAATTCGGATATATTAAGGGCAAAAACCGAAAAACTTTGGGAACTCCTGATTTATTGTATAAACTGTGGATATTAAAGCCGTTATTGATGATCCGCCGCTGTATTCAAGCTGTGAGTTTGCTGTGGTTTTAGTGACATCTCTTTGGATGTTTGTGATAATGGTTGAAAAAGGTTGATGATTCCGGTTTTCTTATTGGGAGATGATGGATCAATCATCGCGAGTGGAGGACACGGTGTTATCTCTTGTCGTCGCTGCGAGCCATTAAACAAAATCGTAGACGAAAACAAGCGTCGTCACATTTGACCTTTTTCCACGCATTAACAATAATAACATGTAATAATATTTCCGTAAGAAGAGGCAAAGAAAGATGATTCTCACTCGAAAAAATTCTACCTGAACACAGAGAATGCGAGAGTCATCATCGTCGTCGTCGTCGTCTAATCAGATTTCCGGAAAACATGAATTACCACCTACCACCCTAATTCCTGTGCAATTGAAAGTCAATTAGCCGGGTGGCGCCAACAGGTATATTAAGGGCACATTTCTTGTTTCACAAGCCGCTTCTCTACGACTTTTCTAACCGTTTTTCTCTCTCTCTCTCTTTGTTGCTTAATGCTTTGACAACGGTCGCCTTGGAAACAGAATGCAGCAGCAGCAGCAGCAGCGGAGCAGTTCGATAAAGGATGAAATTATCTGCGTCCGTTCGAACAATCGCCGCCGTTTTACGAACACAACTTTGAACCTAACGTATTTTCGAAAAAAACCCGAACCGATTCATTGATACACTGGAATTTAATATAATCGGTTACTGTAAACAACGTATTTGGTAAACGCTTCTCTATCTCTTATTCATTCATACAAGGACACAATCTGGATCACCACTGAAATATCATTATGAAATATGAAAAATAAAATGATATTGGTTATTTATATCAAAATAAATTGTCCTCAATAAACAACATAAATTAGATTAAGATTGAACTTTAATTAATTTAATTTATTCGAAATGAATTGAGTCAATGATCTAATTACATTTTCAGTAGGAAATTTCAGTCAATAAATGTACTGAAAACTTTCGAATATTATAATTTTGAATACTGTTGGGTTTTGAAATATTGCAATTCAAATTTACTTTACTTTCATTTGGTTTTATTTATTTCAATTTAGTTTTCTCTTGTTTCAATTTCCTTCAACTTCCTTCAATTTATAATTACCATTTCATAAGTTACAAATACATTTTTTTAATAACTACTTTAGCAAAGTTACTCATTTTTTTATACTCATTTTATGTTAATCGCTCCAAATAAATAGAATTAAAATTCATTCTATTTCTATTTCATTCCTTCAATTTCCTTTAGATTCCTTCAATTCCCATTTGTTTCCTTCAATATTCGTTAGATTATTTCAAGTTCTATTTGTTTACTTAAAGTTTCCTTTATTTTCCATCAATTATCTTTAGATTCTTTCAATTTATATTTGTTTGCTTCAATTCATTTGAATTCCTAAAATTTCCATTTGATTCCTTCAATTTGCTTCAGTTTCATCCAATTTCCTTTAAATTCCTTCAATTTCCATTTGTTTCCTTCAATTTTATTTAGTTTCCTTTAATTTATATTTGTTTGCTTCAATTTTCCATCAATGCTTATTTTTCAATTCTCTTGAAATTCCTTCAATTTATATTTGTTTCCTTCAATTTGCATTTCATTCCTTCAATGCAAGGAACCTAAACCTTCAATTCCCATGTGTTTCCTTCAATTTCCATTTGTTTTCTTCAATTTTCTTTAGATTATTTCAATTTCTATTTATTTACTTCAATTTATATTTGTTTTCTTCACTTTCCTTTAGATTCCTTCAATTTCCATTTGTTTACTTAAATTTCTATTTTGTTGCGTAAATTTCCATTTGTTTCCTTTAGTTTCCTTCAATTTTCTTTAGATTCTTTCAATTTATATTTCTTTGCTTCAATTTTCATTTGCTCTTCTACAATTTCCATTCGTTCAATTTGCTTTGGATTCCATCAATGCTTACTTTTCTTTTCAATTTCCATTTGTTTCCTTCAACTTTTATTTGTTTGGTTCAATTTCCATTATTTCCTCAAATTTTCTTTAGTTTCCTTTAATTTTCGTTAGATTCTTTCAATTTCTATTTGTTTAGTTTATTCTCCTTTATTTTCCTTCAATTTTATTTAAATTCCTTCAATTTCTATTTGTTTGCTTAAATTTCCTTTAGTTTCCTTCAATTTCCTTTAGTTTCATCCAATTTTCTTTAATTTCCTTTGGTTTCCTTCAATTTCCTTTAGTTTCATCCAATTTCCTTTAGATTCCTTCAAGTTCCATTTGTTTCCTTCAATTTATACTTGTTTGCTTCAATTTCCATTTGTTTCTTTCATTTTCCTTACGTTTCTTTCAATTTTCTTTAGATTTCTTCAATTTCTATTTATTTGGTTCAATTTCCATTGATTTCCTTCAATTTTATTGAAATTCCTTCAATTTTTATTTGTTTCCTTCTATATCCTTTAGTTTTTTCAATTTCCTTCAATGTTCGTTAGATTCTTTCAATTTCAATTGTTTGCTTCAATTTCTTTAAGTTTCATCCAATTACCTTTGGTTTCATTAAATTTCCTTTAGTTTCCTTCAACTTCATTCAGTTTCTTTAAATTTTCTTTAGTTTCCTTCAACTTTCTGCAGTTTCATCCAATTTCCTTTAAATTCCTTCAATTTCCATTTGTTTCAATCAATTTCCTATGGTTTCCTTTAATTTCCTTTAGTTTCATCCAATTTTCTTTCATTTCCTTTGGTTTCCTTCAATTTCGTTTAGTTTCGTCCAATTTTCTTTAATTTCCTTCAGTTTTCTTCAACTTCCTTTAGTTTAATCCAATTCCCTTTAGATTCCTTCAATTTCCATTTGTTTCCTTCAATTTTCCTTAGTTTCCTCCAATTAATTGTTTATAATTTCCATTTGATAATTCTTAAAAAACATTTTTTAGTAACAACTTTAGCAAAGTTACTTCCACATTTTTTTTTTGTACTAATATTATGTAAAAATAGAATTAATTAAGTAAGTAAAAGAAAAAAACGAAAAGTGAGGCGGACAATTTCGTTTAATAACGTATCATTTCCGATTAATTATTATTTCTAATGCTAATTGCACGGCTCGCACTAATTAGCATACGTAATTCGAGTCGCCGCAATCTTTAATCCATTTGAAAATACAGTAAGGAATTGCAAGTTTTTTTTATTTATTTGCTTATTTTTATTATTTGTTGATTTGTTGGTCTTTCAGATTGAACGAGTTACGGAAAGTAAAAAAAAAAATTGGGAAACGTGATGTATGGAATGGTAGCATTCGATACGGCGTTACGTAACGCGATATTCGCGGTAAAAATAACGTCAATACAAACAAACACACGCACACACACTTGGGTTTTATCTTGTTAGGCGTTTAGTGCACTGCAGGTGCAAGAGACAACATTCTATTATCAAGCACTTGATGAGGGTGTGGTCGAGTGCAGAACAACAAAAATTAAAATAAATACACTCGAAACGAATGGCAACAAACGAAATGGGATTTGCTAACGAATTTCATGTATACATTATTTCATTTTTTCATTAAACTGTTTAAATAGTAAATATTTATTGCGTTCATTGATAGCAATATTTTCTTAGAATCTTCAATGCTTCATCGAAATGAATGTAAATACGTTACTCGAACCGATCACCCATCCATGCAATGTCCTTAGTCACGCACGTTGCTTATCTTGCGTAACCTGTCAAACATCTATTACACACGACCCGTCTTTTAGTTACATAAGATAAGTTCAATTTATTATCCTTTAACTTCATTACTCATACGCTGCAATTACCCATTTTTTGTTAATGAACAGTTGAAAATCAAAAGTAACTGATAAGTATGTAACCAACGTTACGTTTATGTAAAACGTAAGTCAAAAATAATTTACCAATTGAAACATCAAGTTAACCTTGTTTATGTAAGATTACGCCATCTTAGAATTGTTGTCAATTGAAACGTCAAATTTAACTGTCAAAGTTCTTTAAGATACATGACATCATTTTGTAAGCGATGTTTGAAAATTCAAATTAATCTGTCGATGAAATTTATATTACGTGTATGTATTATAGAACGTACGTTAAGTGAACTCTAAATGTAGAATCTTAATATTAATTTGAAGGTTTTACTTTGTTTATGTAATGTTGCACCATCTTAGAGATAATATATTACAACTTCATAATTAATGTCAATTGAAACGTCAAATTTAGCTGTCAAAGTTCTTTAAGTTAAATGACATTATTTTGTAAGCGATGTGTGAAATTTCAAATTAATCTGTTCACGAAATTCATGTTACGTGTATGTATTATCGAACGTACGTTGAGTGAACTTTAACTATATAATCTTAAAATTAATTTGAAGGTTTTACTTTGTTTATGTAATGTGGCAATCTTATGGTAATCTTAGAAATGATGTGTTATAACTTCATAATTGTTGTCAATTGAGGCGTCAAATTTAACTGTCAAAGTTTTTTAAGTTAATTGACAACATTTTGTAAGCGAAATGTGATTACTTCTATGTTTTCAAGAAAATTCAAATTAATTTACGAACATAGTTTATGTTACGTGTGTGTATTTTCTAACGTACGTTAAGTGAACTCTAACTGTATCTTTTCAAGAAACGTCAAAGTAAACTGTCAACATAGTTCATATAACAACATTTTTATATCAACTGAAACATCAAATTAAATTGTCAAAGTTTTTTAAGTGATTATTTATATTGCTTTCAAAAAAATTCAAATGAATGTGTCAACGTTGTACATGTTACCTGTATGTATTTTCAAACGTACATTAACGTTGTTTATATCCATCTTAGAGATAAAATGGTACAACCTCATAATTGTTGTCAATTGATACGCCAAAGTTGTTTAAGTTTCAAGACACCACTTTATAAGCGTAGTGTAGTAACTTCTTTTGTTTTCAAGAAACTTCAAAGTAAAGTGTCAACTTAGTTCATACCATAGAGACGATATGTAACAGCTAATTAATATCTGTCAAGTAAAACGTCATATAAAACTATCAAAGTGTAACATAAATCAAATTAACCAGTCAACGTTTATTTTTTATTTAAGTGACGAAGTGTAACAACTTCTATTGTTTTCAAATTAAATTAAATTGTCAATGTTGTTTAAGTTATATTTCTTGATCTTACAAACTAAGTGAAACAACATGAAAATGTATTAACAGAAACGTCAAATTAAACTGTCAACGTCGTTTCAATTACGTGGCGCTGTCTTAGAGATGAGATAAAACAACATTATAATATCTGTCAACTGAAGCGTCAAATAAAACTGTCAAATTTTTTGAAACTTATTCAAACTTAAAAAAAAACACGTCAATTCTAGTAAGAAATAAATAACAATTATATATTTAGTACAAATGATAATAATAATAATAATTAAAAAATATTAGTAATAGTAATGAGTAATTCTAAATGTGACTAAGACAAAAAAAATTCTTAATAAAGTGACAGTATTTGTGGTTTTGCACTTGTTTTTAGAAGATTAGATTTCATTAAAATATTTGATTTATTAGTAATTGACCTCTAATACATTATATTTGCAAAAAATAGAAATATTTATGAATTGAACAGGTTATTTAGATCTTCATCACTATGTGCGTTACTCACCCACGCAGTTTATTATATTTTTTTTTTGTCAATATTCGGTTTGAAGAAGTTCCAGGAAATTTTTGATTTTTTATGGAATTATATGTTTTTTTCTAATAATTTTATAATTCTTGTAAAACATTTAATAAATGGTATTTTTTAATATCTAATAGTTAACTTGAACAGATAGACTAATACATCGATCCCAGTGTCATCATTGTACGTCTATTCGCATGTTTGTACGTTAGTTTGATCGCAGTGACGTCGTGTACGTATTATTGAAAGTACGTTAATCGAACGCTAATGTGTAATCTAAAAGCAGATCAAATCCTTTTCTATTATTTGTACGTTAGACAGAGAAGCATCATGTATTATCGTATTTACGTTAAGTGAACTCTAACTGTATAATCTTAAAAAAGAACAAATTTTGCATACTTACTTCTACCTTAGTTTGGTGCATCATACATACAATATCGAATGTACGTTAAGTGAACACTAACTGTATAATCTTAAATAAGAACAAATTTCGCAAACATACTTCTACGTTAGTTGTGCATTATATATGTATTGTCAAACGTACGTAAAGTGAACTCTAACTGTATAATCTTAAAGTACATCAAATTTTTCATACATACGTTACTTCGGTTCATCATGTTTACAATATCGAATGTACTTTAAATGAACACTAACTGTTTAATATCTTAAAGCAGATCAAATTCCATGCATCAGGTAATTGTTATTCTGCATTCCGTCTGGGATTACGCAATGTCGTTTTGTTGTTGCCTTCGAAGAGGCAAAGAAAGAATTCGCGTTCGGCGTGCGCTACCAAAAAAAAAATCAGAGATAAAAAGAAAAGAGTTGCCTGTGAAGAAGAAGAAGAAGAAGTTGAGGAGTAGAACGAAGAAGAGGAGGAGCATATTTGCAGGCCATTAAGAGCAATTATGCAAATTGGCCGCACGGCGTATAATCGATTACGCAATCGCTCGCCCGTGAACGAAGAAGGGCCTTAAGTGATCCGAACGGAAAACCCTCCTCTATCTTAAGATAGACACGAGAATCAATGTGCTTATTTTGTTTGTTTTTTATTTTTATATATATATAATTATACAAGAGTGGAATCCGCGCTTGAACTTTAACCAAACTCATAACTCGCAAACCGGATCACCGGTCGACAAAAAATTGAAAGTACCGCATATTTTTCTTATGTCACAAGTATTTTTATGATACAAGATTAATCGCGTTCACACATTTTCCATGTAGATGGAGGAACAATATGCACGTAGATCGAGAGTGCGATACATCATAATGGTTTTTTTCGTTCTGTAATTGTTTTCGAGCGGCTTTCCCCTCGGATACATCATGGGCGTCGGGTTCAAAACGCAATTTATCTTTTGCCGCATATTTGGCTATCCTGTTCCAACATCAATACCATTACGCATTATGAATAGTGCCTACGATCCAACCTACGCTCCAAATCTGACCAATCTAAATATAATTAACTTACACAAAAGTTTATGAAAATCGTTTAAAATAATTGAACTCGCAACTAGGCGAGCTGCGAACTAAAATCATAGCGTCCATTCGAAAATCTGACCATTTTTAGCTGATTTTTGTGGGTCTATATCGCAAGCCCGACAACCGAAATCCCGTCTATTGAAATCCCGACGTTCGAGATCCCGAGTGTATCGAAATCCCGACGTTCGAAATCCCGGCTGTATTAAAATCCCGACTATGTCAAAATCCCGACAATCTAATCCTACCTATATCGAAATCCCGACTAGCATAATCCCGACAATCAAAATCCCGACTGTATCGAAATTCCAACTACCATAAAAATGTTATTCTAGAAATTTATAATAATTTTTTATAAAACACTGTCGGGATTTTGTTGTAGTCGGGATTTTGATTGTCGGGATTATGGTAGTCGGGATTTCTATTTAGTTGAAATTTCAAACGTCGGGATTTTGAGGCAGCCAGGATTTCGAACGTCGGGATTGCGCTTGCCACCGGATTTTTGTAAATACCTTGATAGGTAATCATGAAAAAAAAATTAACGTGAAGAGGTTGCATTTTCAGCAACGACACATTTGTCAGCTCGTAACAGACGAATGGTTGACAACAGAAAGCTATCGGTATACTCGTTGGAAAGCTTAGACTTTCAGCTTTAATTGGAGTATTCAATGATCTAATTCGTATACGCGTTTGTCGAGTAATTCACTGTAAATGGAAGACATGAATAATTTTTAAAACCTAAATATCGATATTCGAATTGTTTCAGCGAGTTAATACGAAAGGTGACAGTCTCCAGTTTACGATTCTTATTGAATTATACAATTATCCTGCGGTGTTATCCTGAAATTAATGAATATGCTCCTTTTCAGCAACGAAACTTTTGACAGCTCATAGCAGACAAAAGAATGGTAGAAGACTGACAATGGTCTCATTAGTTAGGTGAGATTTTCAGTTTCAATTTAAGTGTAATATGACCTTTTAAAATAATTGAAAAGTCCTAATTGTGAAAACTAAAATCAGTGCGACCATTCGAAAAGTGGCTGTTTTCAATATACATTTTTAGCTGATTTGTGTAAATGACTTGATTGGTAATCCTGAAGAAAAAATGAAGGTGAAGAGGTTGCATTCTCAGCAACGACACATTTGCCAGCTTGTAACAGACGAATGGTTGACATCAGAAAGCTATCAGTATACTCGTTGGAAAGCTTAGACTTTCAGCTTTAATTTGAGTATTCAATGATCTAATTAGTATACGCATTTGTCGAGTAATTCACTATAAATGATAGACATGGAAAATTTTCAAAATCTAAATATCGACGTTCGAATTGTTTCAGCGAGTTAATACAAAAGGCGACAGTCTCCAATTTACTATACTTATTGAATTATGCAATTATCCTGCGTGGTTGTCCAGAAATTAATGAATATGCTCCTTTTCAGCAACGACACTTTTGACAGCTCATAGCAGACATACGGATGGTAGAAGACTGACAATGGTCTCATTAGATAGGTGAGATTTTCAGTTTTAATTTAAGTGTAATATGACCGTTTAAAATAATTGAAAAGTCCTAATTGTGAAAACTAAAATCAGTGCGACCATTCGAAAAGTGGCTGTTTTCAATATACATTTTTAGCTGATTTGTGTAAATGACTTGATTGGTAATCCTGAAAAAAAAATGAACGTGAAGAGGTTGCATTCTCAGCAACGACACATTTGCCAGCTTGTAACAGACGAATGGTTGACATCAAAAAGATATCAGTATACTCGTTGGAAAGCTTAGACTTTCAGCTTTAATTGGAGTATTCAATGATCTAATTAGTATACGCATTTGTCGAGTAATTCACTATAAATGAGAGACATGGAAAATTTTCAAAATCTAAATATTGATGTTCGAATTGTTTGAGCGAGTTAATACAAAAGGCGACAGTCTCCAATTTACAATTCTTATTGAATTTTGCAATTATCCTGCGTGGTTATCCAGAAATTAATGAATATGCTCCTTTTCAGCAACGACACTTTCGACAGCTCATAGCAGACATACGGATGGTAGAAGACTGACAATGGTCTCATTAGATAGGTGAGATTTTCAGTTTTAATTTAAGTATAATATGATGAAATTAGTATTCGTAGTTATCTAGAAATTCACTAAAAACTGAAGACATCGCAAATCGATGTAACGTTTCTTACATAATAAATTGCGAAATGGTGGCGCCCTTCTTATGCAGCAGTTAAAATGCTAAATAGTTACATAACTTTCAAGAAATCAATAAAAAAAAACTGAAAATGAAACTCGTATTATAAAAAACAAATTATATTTATAATGTATTTTGTGTACATCTAGAAAACTTATATAGAAATATACTACATTTCTTAAAATAAATCAATTTCCTTATCGATGGAAGAGAGAAAAAACTATATATGTAATGAGAGTGAAGTGGTTTAATGAATGAATTGTGGTGTGAGGTTTTTGTTGTTGTTGTTGTTCGGTAATTGCACGTTCTCGCAAGAAGCTAGAATCCAGGGCAGGAAACAATGCCATATAAATTATACACGCTGATAGCAATTATCATCGGCGCGGAGAGGAAAGTAAAAATTCCAAAGCCATAGAGAAGCCAACTGACAACAGGAAACATAAACCATGCGATGCAGGAGCAGCAACAGCAACCTTGGAGCGAAACCTGCTGCGAAACTTCCGAATGGAAGAGAGCAGAGAGACAATGAGCGTCTCTCTTAAGATCGCGCTCTCTTCTTTGGTTTGGTCTTTCATTGATTGAAAACTGCACGCACGGAAGAGGAATACTAATGTAGCTGGAGAATTAGAAGGATCAGAAGGACGACGATCATTGAGGATGAAACGAACTTTGTGGTGGCTCCGTTGAAGATCTCGATTCTGATAGTTCTTATAGAATGTTGATTAGATGCAAAAGGTTTTGGAGTAGTCGAAGATTTTCGTTGTACCTCTGTAGTTGGTATCGTGGTAGTCGTAAAGACAGCGTCACCTTTAACTAATGTAACTTCATCCTTCGACAAGAAAACTTCAAGTTTACCGGATTCCTTCAAAACGGAGCTTTTATTGTTCACAAGGAAAGGCACCTTGTACAACTTTTTATTCACCTAAAACATAATTTTATTATTGAAAAATTCATTAATTACTTAATTGTGTGTATACTTCAATTTGAAGAATGTATTGTCCAGGCAATAAGATTCTCCAAAATTCACCGAATTCTGAAGTCCTGAATCCGATATTTCTACCCTCGATCTTCAATTTAGCTTTAGTTTTGCTGTTACCATCGACGATGATCCTTCCTTTGATCCCATTATGCACTTGCAGGCAGAAATCAATCAAAGGCTGCAAGAAGACCATCAATCCAAGCACAAAATATTTAGTTTTTTATAAAGTACTTCTTTATTCTTCATCCAGAGATCTTCTAAATCTTTGGTCATTGGTGTCTTGCAGCAGGACAACTCCAAGGTCAACTCCATGCAGCCGTGATCCACGTAATTGTAATCTTGCATTCCGCCTGGAATTACGCAACATTGTTTGTATATCTTTCGGTGTGTGAAGCAAATTTATTGAAATAATTGTTTACCCGTGAAGGAATACCATTCAGCTCCGTTCGTGATGCCGTCTTTGAAGACTTTCTCAGTGTTATCTTTGTACTGACAACCTTTGACCATGGTGGAATGTTTTCGGGCGTAGCTCAACGACAAGTGTCTGAAGACGTCGTCGTCCGGCGTCAATGAAGGCTTGTTTTCTTATACAAACACAGAAGATAAGTTTAACAAAACATTAATTTCATGTTTGAAAAGAAACAGTTTAGTACAAAGCATTCAAAAAGATGGCGTTGCTAGAAACAAACTAGTTGAATTTTGACACAAAGATGGCACCATGTGTAAACATTTTAAAAAGCTGTAGAATTTGACTTTACTAACATCGTATCATCGGTTTGGAGGAGAAGGAAGAAGAGAAAAAACTGTTTTTTTTTTCTTCATCAGATTTACTGGTTTTTCATATATTTTTCTTTTAACCTGAAATTATGTTGTTTTTTCTAGGTTAACTTTGAACTGACGTGAATAATGTTTATATTGAAAGTACAGTTATGCAACCAACGTTGATTGTAAATAATTAATTGCCTAGTTTTGACTTTAATACAAAACAATTCTTATGGGTTGTCAAAAGTTATATTTAACCCATCCAATTATTTTCTTTATAACATGTTGCTTAACTTTTTTAAACTATTAAACATTAACTTAAATATTAAATTGATTATCGAATTTCAACGTTAATATTTATGTTTCACAATTTTTATTTGATAAATTGATAATACTCACTTTCCGTTGACGTGTCGTAAGGGTAATTAACGACGAGGGCGCCACTATGCAAACTCGCAGATAGAACAAAGGTGTTGTTCTGGAGCCAAGCTCGAACTGCTTCCGTTTCCGGTTGCTTAGTCTCGTTTCCCGTCCAACTGAAATCTCTATTCAAATCGACATTTCTTCCGTTCAACCTACCGTTTTCCCCTTCGCAAATACCAACACTGAATGGTCTATAACCATCCGGATTCATAGTAGGCATCACATGTATAACAGTATTATCCAAAAGCCATCCTATCGTAGAATTAGTCTTGTAATTTTCACCCAAATACTGCAAAAAATACTTATAAAAAAAAACACTTTTCTATCAACTTTAAGAACCTCAATGAATTGCAGCAAAATCTCCCTTCCAATAGCCTCGTTTCCATGGATATTTCCAATAAGTTTCACGTGTGGCTTCAACGTTCCCACGTTCTTTGTTAATCTCAGCACGAGAAGATCCACACCTGAAAACTGGATTGAACCAAAATCGCAAAGCGAATTTTCTTAAAAATCACCTTCGTTGGATTTTCCGATTGAGTATAAAGTGGAGATGTCTTTGTGCACTTCGGTGAAGTTCTTCAAGTAACTGGCGATTTGCTCGTTGTTATGGTAAACTAATGGTAAACAATTGAAAAGCCCAATTGAAACAGGAGCAGCAGCACGTACAACGCGTACATCGTCCGATCAAGAACAACTGTTACTTAGGGAATACTCAACAATAAAACAAAAGCTTTCAATGCCAATTAATCATATCAAGCGTTGAAACCGCAGAAAATTATAACAATTGATAAGATTATCTAAAGCTTAGTTACAAAAGATTCGTTTTAAATTACGACTTTCATTATATTCGATGCTATTCATTTCGAGTACAAATACAAATTTCAAAACGCGATTTTTATAATCAAAATAATGTAATTTTACAATATAATTCAATATCTCCAAACCTCCAAATAAGAATCATCGACCGCAGGACAAAAAAACCACAAAGATTAGTCATCATAATTATCAAAATGTTAGATAATTGTTATCAAAAAATATGAATTTGTTAATTTTTTTTTATGTAAACAATTAATTTTGTACTAATAATGTTTGTTGTAATATTTATAAAAAAAAAGTAAACAAAAATATTTGTATCAAGAAAACAAACGTCAAACAAATTAAATGTCAAGAAGTGTCAAATGGATTGCTGGAAGGAAACGGTGCTGCTCTCTCTGCAGCAGGATCTGAGTGAAATAACTGCAGTTATTTGGGAAATGCTTGACGTCGTTCCCAATGCCAACTTCAATTCTTGGCTCTTCCCAACGAAATTTTGTAGAGATTTGCTGAGCATCCAAATGAGGAACAGCGCTGATTACACCCATCACCTAGAGCACATCTTGGATCGGTATAGTTTGTATGAAAAATACTGAAGAAGTTTTGTAAAATTTCAACATTTCAGTATCTACTACGTCTTCAACATCCTCTTAATCCATCTGCAAGAAGATACAAGTAATGCGAAGAAAGGCATCTCGAGACCTATAAAGGTGACATTGGGAAAATGCGTATTGTCAGTATGGAAAGCCGTAGCTGTTTTGGTATCAAAGGTATTTTTTTCTGATTACTTGTCAAGTAACTTGGATTATTGTTTAATTACTTTTTATAAGTAAGTGTACTTGTTATAAAATAAGTTACTTGACAAGTATTGCGTACGCTCATTGGTTAAGTTTGACATTGACATTAAGTAAAATACGTTTCCTGTTGTTCCAATAGATGGCGTCTCAATTAAATTTGTTTATTGAGTTTAAATAATTCAATACTGTTTTTCTTCACAGAATAAAAGCAAAGATAAACGTTTACAATCAGAATTGGAATTATGTCATTGTAGTTCGCAAACTGATTACGTTAATTCGGGGAATTGCGATAGCTGCGACGTAGCGCTCGTTTGCTTGAAAAGTGTATCGGATTCGCTGGAAAGGAATCTAAGCTCTTCGCGAACTTCTCGGGCCAGGTGAGTTCACTGAAAACAAATTGTTTGTTTTGTATCAATTTGTCTTTCTTTCAGGGAATCTCTGCAAGCGAACGCGTTTCGCGTGAATTTGAGCAATTGCATGCACAGCATCTGCGAAGCTATAGAAGATGATGTGATGAGAATGGCGAAGGAGAATTATGCACACTATGAACAACTTTCAAGGATGTCTGGGGAGTTGTCGGAGGCAAGGGAAAAGTTGGCGAGCGAAGGAATTGCTGCGATGGAGAATCGTGAGGAGATTCGGAAGTTGAAGGATTTTTTAGCAAAAGGTACAGTAGTTAAGATACTTAAGTTTATGAGGACTGAAAGAAAAGTTATTTTGAATTTATATTTGTAATAAAATTAGTTAGATTTTCATATGCTGAAATTCCTCAAATCAAACAAAGATAACTAGCTTATTGAAAGTATCTAACCTAGTATAACCTAACCTATAACCTAAAAAAAAATCTTGTGTTGCTAACTTGATCCAAGAAACATATAACTTAACCTAACCTAAAGTATCTAACCTATCTTAAACGTTGTCCAAATGAAGTATACTTTTTTTTAGTAAATAAATATGTGATAATTAAATAATATGTAATACTAGATGTTTATGTTAAGAGAAATTCGGGAAGCAGAGTCTGCACTTGATGAACGAAGCTTTGAGCCGCGAAAAGAATAAGTTGAAGGAGGAAGTCAACTTGTTGCAGGAGAAAATCCAAAGATTGGAAAAGTCTTCAGAGCATCTAGAGATGGACAAATTTCGAACGGAAAATGAAAATGAAATGTTGAGAAAAGAAAATTGCGATTCGAAGCGAAGAGAAATGTTATTGGAAGAGGAATTGGATGGATTGAAGATGAAATATAGTGCTTTGCAGAGCGAAAATACAGATTTGAAACTACTCAACTCTGAGTGTCGTGTTCAGGTGAAATCTTTGAAAGAAACGATGGATAATTTCGATTCGACTTTGGGACGACTTCGAGGGAAGTTTGAGGACAACTTTGAGGTTTCGTTACGGTCGATGATCAAACAGGAAACGAGCTTGAGCAACATTGAGGTAATGTGCTGAAAAATTGTGGTTTTATCGTTTCAATTTTTTCGTTTTCGTTTCAGGATAAAATTGCAGATTTTTTGACGATGAGTAACCGGGGAACGGAATGCGCCGAAAATTTGCAACGACTCGCAGGTAATTTTTCTTCCTATTCTATTCCCGTCGTTTTGGAAACGTAAAAATAGCGCAAATCCAATGTAAAAATACTAGAATACGTAAGTTTAGAAATAAGTTGCTTAATTTATCACGTTTGTGAAAGAATGCGCGAATCGGATGATAATAAATCGCGGGATTTACAAGTTTTCGTTCAAATTGTGTACAAACATTCAATCAAAAAGCGCGAATTTATTGTGGCCCCACGTATCTCACTCACTGTTTGCTTTAGTTTAGTTTAGAACCTCTCAAAAGAGATCTTTTTTTAAATTTTTTTGGTAGACGAATCGTTATAAAAACTATTTCGGGAAAGGCGCGGGTTTTCCCGGATCCCACGGAAAATCCGATCGTAAAACTTATCGTAAAACGAGATTTTTTTTTCTGTTTGTTACGCTGATTAGATTGGTTGAGAATAATTGCAAATGTTGGATGTAAACTACGAGGAAAATGCGCTTCAATTTTTTGAGATTTGTGATTTGAAGGAATTTCCTAATGGATATGATCACAAAGTTTTGTTTAAACCCAATAATTTGCAAACTTTCTGAAAATCAATACTGAAAATATTAAGATTTTAAGATTTTAGTATTTTATGAAAATTTCATTTTCTATCCTCCATTTCAGACAACTAGATTATATCGTATACTATACAATGACCAATCTAATGTCAAGTACTTGTCAAGTACAAAGTAGTGTGTCGCGTAAATTTTCATTAAACCGGTTTTGTAAAAAAGTTGAGATTCGAAAACCGGTTCTTTCAAAAAGTTTGTTTTAGTATAAATCCTAATTTGAAGTTGCAACTGAAATTATTTCAGCACTTTCAAGTAAAAGTTTTAGGAAATCCATTGTTTGTTACGCTGACTCGATTGGTTCAGAATAATTGCAAATGTTGGATGTAAACTACGAGGAAAATACGTTTCAATTTTTAGAGATTTGAAGGAATTTCCTAATGAATATGATCACAAAGTTTTGTTTAAACCCAATAATTTGCAAACTTTCTGAAAATCAATACTGAAGATATTAAGAAAGATTTCAGTATTTTATGATTCATCCATTTCAGACAACTAGATTATATCGTAAACTATACAATGACCAATCTAATGTCAAGTACTTGTCATGTACAAAGTAGTAATTTGAAGTTGCAATTGAAATTATTTCAGCACTTTAAAGTTAAAGTTTTTAAAATTAAATTGTAATGACTTATGACTGTTTTTCCTGTGAATTTTAGCTTGTTTTCTTTGTTTTTAACGTCTAAATGATCTAAAAATAAATTAGAATACGAATTTTAAAATTATCCAAAGCAATTGATAAAAAATGTCCATGGTAAATCTAATTTCAACACTTTATGAAAATTCAATCTTATATTTCTTCAAAGTTTTAAGAATTAAAAACGTGCATTTAATAATGACTTATGACTGTTTTTCCTGTGAATTTTAGCTTGTTTTTCTTTATTTTTAACATCTAAATGATATAACAATAAATTAAAATAGTAATTTTAGCATTTTATAAAGAAATTGATGAAAATTTTCCATGGAAAATCTATAATCTTTCAGATTTTTTGTAGTTTATCAACAATTATCGTACTAATCATAACGAATACTGCTATTTATAGCTTTTTTTCTCGTTGTATCAAAACAGGAAGCGGTTATGTAATAAAACAATTAAACAACGTACGCACAATTTACATAATGTGCGTATTACGAATAATTACCGTTACTTTACAAGCATTTACTCGAGTCCGGTATTTTTATTACTTGCCAAGTATCGTGTAATGGCATAAAATGTTTAAGTACAATATAGCAACAGTTTCTAAGTAGCTTATCAAGTGTTGCTTTGTGCACTTTGCATGCACGAAATCTCCATGACTACGACCTTCCCAAGTATTTTGTTCGAAAACGATCTTACAGTTTTTACATGACTAATCCAATGTCAAGTAATTGTCAAATACAAATTCTTTGCGCACTTTGTAAATACTTGTTAATTGTCAAATATTGCGTATTAAGAAAGATTTATTCAAAGTTCAAATTATAGCCGCACGTATCTAAATAAAAATCTTGGTTCAATCACCTGAGATGTTCCAGAAAGACCTTATTTTTCCATCAAATCTTAAGAAGAAATGGTGCAAAATGAAGCACTTTTCTATTATGTATTGTACAGTTTGTGTGGCTTTAATTGCACGGAAAATTGTGGTGCGTTCCTCATTGTCATAGGTCGCTAACGAGTGTACAAATAAGACGGTTAAGTCGCATCGTCTAGCGAGGAAAATGAGAAGAGAGAGATTACGCATTCCGATTGCGTAATCTCGGTTTTTCGAATTCGGGATCCGGACTGGATTTTATTTTCTTGTTCCTCGTGATTTCGTTTCGTGTGAATCAAATATTTACTCGACGAATACCGCTCGATGTCGTTAGTCTTTCCAATAGAAAAAAAAGCAGACGTTTTCGATAGTTTTTTTTTGCATACATTCTTGTTTAAATAGTTAACTTGTCAAGATCAAGGTTTCTCTTATAAGTCATGAAGTATTTTATATGTATTGAATGTTTTCGAAATATAGAATGATCAATTTTCTAAAATTATGTTTGTGTTATTATGATTTCGATTTCGATTAATCAATTCATCCAACTAACATTGCTTAACTTTAAGATTCTTTGAAAGTGCAATTTTTCATATCAATTCTCTAAATGTTTAGGATTTAGGAAATTTTTAGTAATTTTCAGGAATAAAATATTATTTATTTTGTTTTTGGTTTATAGGAAATCCATTAGAAGATATGACTCGTCAGATGGAGCTGAATAGCAGTAAAATCGAGAAGTTAATGGCAGAGAATGACTCCTTGTCGATTGTAATAAATAAATTGAAATTAATAAAACATCAGTAGATTTCAAATTATTTTGTATTATATGCAACTGACTATACAAGAATTTATAAAAATAACCAATTTTTCAATAATTATATGAACAAAACGCTTATTTTTCAAATTATTAAATATTTTGCTTAATTTATAGGTATGTTTAACTTTACAGAATGGTCTGCAAATTCGTATTTCCAATAAGATCTGTTTGTTATAGGCAACTTATAATACTTACTTGTATGTCTTTTCACATGATTTTCTCGGAAATTATAAAAGATTTAATGGATTCAAAAGAAGCTTAAGAAAGCTGAATGTTTGGGGAATCTAATGTGTATTCATACAATGCTGTAGTTTTATCAATTTGACTGTAATTCGCGTTGATATTTCTGCAGTTACGTAATGACAATAAATGACAGACAAATTATTTGAATGTCTTTATCTTTTTAATACGTGTTTATTTGGTTGCAATATTAAACAAATTATTTAAAATTTTCGTTTGAATGTCTTCACTAATTATTTAATTAAATCTTTAAACATGCAAATTATAGAAATAATGCTATTTATAGCTTTTTTTTTCTTGTTGTATCAAAACAGGAAGCTGTTATGTAATAAAGCAATTAAATAAGGTACGCACAATTTACATAATTTGCGTATTACGAATAATTACCGTTACTTTACAAGCATTTACTCGAGTCCGGTTTTCTTATTACTTGCCAAATATCGTGTAATGGCATAAAATGTTTAAGTACAATTTAGCAACAGTTTCTAAGTAACTTGTCAATTATTGCTTTGTTCACTTTGCACGCACGAAATCTCCATGACTACCATAGATAAACAAGCATTTGTTCATCACGGCACACCCAAGTATTTTGTTCGAATTTTGTTTTCATAATCAACTTCATTACCATTGTAAACTATACAGTTATTACATGACTAATCCAATGTCAAGTAATTGTCAAATACAAATTCTTTGCGCACTTCGTAAGTACTTGTTAATTGTCAAATATTGCGATTTAAGAAATATTTATTCCAAGTTCAAATTATAGCTGCACGTATCTGAATAAAAATGTTTAACTTTACAGAATGTTTAGCTTTAACAGAATAATTAACTTTACAGAATAATCTGCAAATTCGTATTTCCAATAAGATCTGTTTGTTATAGGCAACTTATAATACTTACTTGTATATCTTTTCACATGATTTTCTTGGAAATTATAAAATATTCAATGGATTAAAAAGATGCATATGAAAGCTGAATTTTTGGGGAATCTAATGTGTATTCATACAATGCTGATATTTCTGCAGTTACGTAATGATAATAAATGACAGAGAAAATGATTTGAATGTCTTTATCTTTTATTTCATTACCCAACAACTACACAATCCAATTAAATCAAATTTCTAATGTTCGTAGTTTGTTTGGTATAAGCTTTCAAGATTGAGCAATAACAAAGTAATTAATACGTGTATATTTGGTTGCAATATTAAACAAATTATTTAAAATTTTCGTTTGAATGTCTTCACTAATTATTTAATGAAATCTTTAAACATGCAAATTAAAGAAAAATGATCTTTTCAAAAAGCCTAAATACATATTAATTTTATATTCTGAAAGTCTGTTATAAACTGTCAAAGTTGAAAATGTTGCGTCTTCACGTTTTACTAAATTATTCAATAACCACATAAACTAATTACATCATTGAATAAGAGTATAAAAGATAAAAGTACAAGTTTTCATAATCAAACAACTAAATTTTCAATTATTGTCGACTTTCTTGAAATTTTCAATTAATTAACTAAATATTTCATGATTACTTACTTACCTTCGTTGCTATGGTCACTATATCAAATCATTTTTTGAATCAACAGTTTGTTGTTTCTCCAACAAATATCGATTTACGCGTTTTACAAAAAAAAACTTGGGGTTGTTAAAAAGTTTGTAATATATAATTATTGTTAATTATGTTTTTTGTTGTTGTTGTTGTAACTTGAGACAGTTCGAATAACTTGGCTACCCTAAAACTTTATTTACACAAATGTCTTGTCCCGTTACAAAACTCGAGATTGTGAATGAGCACGTGAAAAAAAAAAGAAAGGAGGAGAGAGAGAGAGAATTGTACAATTAACTTAATTGATGCATGCTCAAATATTTAATGTGATGAAAAGTTAATCGTTGAATTGATTCTTATTGGATTTAGTGCGGAGCATCGAGTAAACGCTTACATCAACTGAAAAACTGACAGGTATCTAAGTAGAATTAACTAACAAACAATAAAGAAACAAATCATCTCCTCCCAATCTCCCAATCATCAATCATCGCTACTTAAGTAAACTTAAAATTAAGTATTTACAATTATCTAAAGACGCCATCACAGGTCTCTAGCTTCAAGGAAAGAAAATAAAGTTAAAAGTAAAGAAGTGCATTTGACTTGTGTGGGTGAGGGGATTCTTGTTACAGGGATTCATATAATATTCACGACAACCACAACGAAAGTATGTTTACTTAATTAAAATTAATGTTAAGGGTTTTCTCTTCGTTTTGCAAAAAATCAAAACAGTTAAATTGAAGAGAAATCGAAAGAAATCTACTTAAATTAAACTAAACGCTTATTTCATAACAAATCTTTCGATTCTATTTATTTCGTTTAAACACATAAACTGGAAATAATAAATGAATAAATAAGTGAGCTTCTTGTTTTTTTTTTTTTTAAATTATTATTAATTGTTTGTTGTTAAATTTATCGTATTACCTAGCAACGGCTCAAAAGACACGAATCTTACAAGAATTATTTTGAGGGTCATCGAATTAATTTGAATTGTCTTTTTAACGGGGGAATTTTCGTTTTTATTAAACTAGTTTTGATTTTTTTTGTAACTTTTCTTAATTGATTTGTATTGCTGTGGATGAGTTTTTGGAGATGAGCGCGCGTTCCCGGGAAACCGAGAACACGTCCACTCCGGATGAGTCTCTTGAGTCACTGTTGTTGATGGATGATATTGTTGTTGCTGGTACGATTTTTGGTGCTTTTTTTTCTTACTTTCTGATTTCGACGACGGGCGTAACTGTTGACAGAAGATACAGATTTTCGTTAAGAAAGTTGTCTTTTTTTTTGTAAACAAAAGTTGTTTTGTCAATAAGTGTAAACTATGTTGTACGCTACTTACCGGATGAATGATGGCAACTTGAAGACTTTCTTTCGATCACACTGAACTCATGCATTTCACTTTCGTATTATTTTCTTTGCATGTTTGTTAATTCTAAAGCAGAGCGCTGTTCTTGTTGTTAATCGCAAAAAAACACACAAATTCGTATCGATTTGTTGTTGTTGTTTCTTGTTTGTAGATTAATATAAGCAAATAAAAAAAAACACAAGTATTATAGAAAATATATGCACGAAGGTTAAAGAGTGATAAATTCTATGACCAAATCATCACTCTTCCAAAAAAAGGATTTGTAATTCCCTCAAATCCCCGATTTTTTTTTTGTAATTCTGTTAAAAAAAATTAAGTTGTGAAATTGTTCGTTGCTAAGGTTCCTTATAAACCACACCTTTTACTCAATTAAATTCCTCCCACAAAATTCTTTTTTTTACTTGACTGCAAAATTCTATATGAATTCTTTATAATATCTCTAGATTTTGAATAATCGTGAAACGTCAAGAAAACGAATTTGAATTTGTAGCCACGCCCATCAAACGCCTACAAACAAATGCAGACGATAATTTGATTGGTCCAAAATCGATAAGCCACTCCCGCAATTTGTCTATCTTAATTTGTCTATCATACGTCGTAGATGATTGGTGGATTTACCAAAAACGAATTTGAATTTGTGGCCACGCCCATCGAACGCCTATAAAGAAGTGCAGACGATAATTTGATTGGTCCAAAATCGATGCCACTCCCGCAATTTGTCTATCATACGTCGTAGATGATTGGTGGATTTAACAAAAACGAATTTGAATTTGTGGCCACGCCCATCGAACGCCTACAAACGAGTGCAGACGATAATTTCATTGGTTCAAAATCGATAAGCCACTCCCTCAATTTGTCTATCATACGTCGTAGATGATTGGTGGATATACCAAAAACAATAATAATTTGCTAATTAAAAATACTGCAATACTGTAAAATTCTATATGAATTCTTTATAATATCTCTAGATTTCGAAGTCTTTTAATTTATTCGTTTGAATTCACAGTGCAGCGCTATCAAATAATGTCGCATGTTTTCAAATGCGGCTTATCGAATTTGAATTTGTAGCCACGCCCATCGAACGCCTATAAACAAATGCAGACGACAATTTGATTGGTCCAAAATCGATAAGCCACTCCCTCAATTTGTCTATCTTAATAATTTGCTAATTAAAAAATACTGCAATACTGTAAAGTTCTATATGAATTTTATATAATATATCTAGATTCTTTTATTTTTTTCTTTAAATTCACAGATCAGTGCATGTATATGAAATAATGTCGCATGTATTCAAATATTTATCATTAGTCGCAGATGATTGGTGGATTTACAAAAAACCACGCCTCTAATAAAACATTGATTAAGTTCCAAGTAAGCCATCATTTTTGCTTAATTTTAAATATCAAAGTATATTTGGACTTTGTGTACTCGATAAGTTCGCCAAATATTGCGGAATGTACATATTCTCTGTTGAAAAGAAGTACTGTCAACGTCATCTGTCAAGAAAACGATTTTGAATGTGTAGCCACGCCCATCAAACGCCCACAAACAAATGCAGACGATAATTTGATTGGTCCAAAATCAATAAGCCACTCCCTCAATTTGTCTATCTTAATAATTTGCTAATTACAAAAGTTGAAGCTAATAATTTAAAAAAAATACTGTTTTTAATAAAATAAATACTTTCTTCGCTCTAGCAATTATTTTTTTTTGATTAGTTTAATTAAATTCTATATTTCAACAAGTATCATTGAAATTATTGCTTTTTTGTGGTTAGAAAACAAGATAGTTTTCTTAAATTCGGGTAATGATACACTTGGAAACAGATTGTAGAAAACACGAAAGTATAGAGACAACAAAAAAACATTTAGATAGAGAAGAGAATAAGAGTACAAAACAAAATAAAAAAAAAAGAGTATACTCACAACATCTACAATTCGTCAATGGAACTAAAAGCCATCCGTTTATTTTGTTTTTATTAATTTAAACATTTCTCCCGTTACAAACATTATTTAATATTTATGTACATTGGAATTAATTAATTTAATTTAATAAAAAAATTAGGTATGTATATATCTGTGTGTATAATGTATGTATATAATATATTACTCAAAACACCCACAAATAGTCTCCAAGTAAAAATTCGCTAGATATATTTATATATGTATAATTTAAAAAAAACACACACATACGAGGGGACTGGACACGAAAAGACGAGAGAAAGAATTGAAGACAGGATCGACTGAGAATGGGGTGGAAAAAGTATTTGGCCATTTCGCTTTTTCACCCATTGAAAAACGAATTGTTAATGAACGAAATCAGGGATTTTATTATATTTTTTTTTGAGCTGTAGTCTCACCCCAAATCAGTTGTATTCCGTGTCTCCGTTTTTCATTACAACTATATATCGTTATAACTACGCTTCGTCTCTAATCAATTATTAAGTACACCACTCGGAACGAATTGAAAATTTAAATAAAAAAGAAAACGAGACAAGACGAAGGAAAATCATCATCATCATCAACATCTACACATGCATAGATATAGTATACCCAATTAAACAGAAACGAGAACATGTACACAAAAGAAATGGTTCAAGAATTGCTAAATTAATTTACTAACACTTTAATTATAATAATAATAATCAATATAAAATATAAAAAGAGCGGAATCCTATCCAAAAAGTAGTAATTAATTCCCGTTTGCTGCACCTAATCAATTATTCGTTCAAATCAGTTGTACAAGAACAAAATACATTCGACCAATTTTTTGTTCCATTTTTTTGGATAGAATCGACAAATTTCAAGAATAGTAGAAAGATTATATAGAGAGAGAAGAAAAGAAGAAAAAAAAATAGTAGTAGTAATAATAATCAATCGATCTATTTAATTAGTTAATAATTCCTATTGTATTCAATATATTTGAGCCAGTGTGTATTGTGTGTCAGTCTTTTAGCACTTTCTGAATATATTTCATTCTCATTCTTTACTTTCATTTTTTCCATATACGTTCTTCTTCATTTTTTTTTCCTTCAATTTTTCTGCATTCGCGTGCGCGAAAAACAGAAGAAATCGTTTAATAATAATAATTTACTAAATCACAACATTTTTAGTCCTTCCTTCGAAACGAAACGGAAAAAAAAACCAAAGTCATGAAGAAAAAAAAAATCCTCAATACACTATAAATATATATAAATATGACAAAAAAAAAACATAATTGAGGGGGGAGGAAAAAAAAAACAACAAAGGGATTTAAAAAAAAAACCACACACACGGATGTCAAACGAAATCGTCGGGGGAGAGGGTCGGGTTGGAGGCGTTTCTTTTTAGGAGAGGGCGGAGCTTATTTTTTTTTTGTTTGATTGTTGATTGGGGATGAAAAACAAAACAACTTGCCTGCCTTTTTCGGGGGATGTTGTTGGTCGATGAACAACGCCATCCTCGATCCTTATTTTTTTTGTGTCGTGTACATATACAAATCGGTTTGTTCCTAGTTTTTGTTTTTGTTTGTTTTTTGTATAAACGTAGCTCCGATTGCACACAGAGAATAAGTATGTTTCTCTCATCGCATCGATTAGGATTAAATTAACAACAAAAAAATAATAGAAAACACAAGAAAATTGAGAAAAAAAAAACAATAAAACGTCAAACTAGTTAATAATATATGTACAAATAATAAAGGAGTTAAATTCAGATTTAAAGCTGCTGATATCATCCACTCATGTAGGGACCATGGACGACACCGCACCTCGTGTTGGGGGTTGTTTCATATCATTTCTTTCTTTTTTTTTAATATAGCCCAGCTATCATCATCGAAAAAAAAAATTAAGGGAAAATAGCAACAACTATCCTCGATTTAGGGAGGCAGTCTGTTGTTTGTCTGTTTGGTGTTCTATTTCTCTGGGTTTTAATATTTTGCTCTCGATTTTGATTAATATTTTTAAAAATCTCGTATGCCGTTGCTGCTGTTGGTGTTTTTTTTGTTTGCTTGTTGTTTGTTTATATATATTGTTGTTGTTGTAAAAAAAATGTTTTTTTTTGGCTGTTGTTGTTTTTTTTTGTTGTTGTTGGGGGGTGGTGTTAATAAATTAGAACGGTCCATAAAGTAGGAGACCGAAAAACACAGCCCACATGAGCACTATGCCCCACACAGTGTACAGCGGATTCTCACCGTCTGCGATCTTTCTGGCGGTGAACTTCAGCGTTTCGTCCAAAAGCACGACTGGAATCGAGAACTTCATGACCGTCAGCCATTCGTCTCCGTTCAATGGTGTTACTTGGAAGATGGTCTGAAAGTAGGAAACGAAGATGTCATTAATTACAATGTACTTTTAGTGTAGTTGCGGAGATGTCTTCGGGCGGTTGCACTTACAGAGAGTACTTCAACGTAGAGGATGACGAAATGGAGACCGAATGAGAGAGCCATGGAGCCCATCAACCACCAGTTGGACCATGGAGGCATGGCAATCAAAGATTGATTTTCAGACAAGCTGCAATGTAACGAGAACAAGTGATTAGTCAATCAATATTTTTTTTTATATAAAAATACTAAGTTTACCTGTTCATGGCGTTCAACATTTCAATGGTTACGAGTACGGAAAGAGCCATGGTCATTGGATGAGGATCGGTGAAGACCTTGCAGTCAACGTTCTTGAATTCGTCTCCTTCGCCAATGCAAGCCAAATGGTGAGTCTTTAAATAAAAAGGAAACGTAAGAAATGCATACAGTTCGAAGATTGTGATCTATTTACCAATTGGTAGTAGTTCAATTGTGGTCCTTCTGGGGAGTACATGAACCACCAAGCGGCAGCACCGACGGTGGCAGCGCCTACGTATCCACCAATAGCCATATACCTGAAGAACAACCATCCGGAGATGAGACCTTCGTCGGCTTTACGTGGGGGCTTCTGCATGATGTCCAAGTCTGGTGGGTTGAAGCCGAGAGCGGTGGCTGGGAGACCGTCAGTGACCAAGTTGACCCACAAGAGTTGTACTGGGATGAGAGCTTCTGGGAGACCGAGAGCGGCGGTCAAGAAGATGGAGACGACTTCACCGATGTTGGAGGAGATGAGGTAACGGATGAACTGCTTCATGTTGTTGTAGATGGCACGACCTTCCTCGACGGCGGCGACGATGGATGAGAAGTTGTCATCGGCCAAGACCATCTCGGAGGCGGATTTGGCGACGGCGGTACCGGATCCCATGGCAATACCAATTTCGGCCTTCTTCAGGGCTGGGGCGTCGTTGACACCATCACCAGTCTATTAATTTATTATTAAGATTAACAATTGATTGATTATATGGATTTTTAATGATAAACTTACCATGGCAGAGATTTCGTTCATGCTTTGCAAGTATTCAACGATCTTGGACTTGTGGGCAGGTTCTACGCGGGAGAAGAGCCTGGCACGGGCGCAAGCGGCCTTTTGTTCGGAGATTGGGAGGTCATCGAATTCGCGACCAGAGTAGGATTTGCCGGTGGTATCTTCGTCTTCGGTGAAGACTCCGATACGTCTGCAGATGGCTTCGGCGGTGGCCTTGTTGTCTCCGGTGATGACGATAACGCGGATACCGGCGGCGCGGCACCTGACAATAGAGTCGAAGACTTCCTTACGTGGGGGATCCAACATACCAACGACACCAACGAAAGTAAGGTTGACTTCGTAGGTGTAGAATTTGTTGGAGTCTCCAAGATCCATCTCTTCGGGTTTCATTGGGGCATCGGCGGTGGCGAGAGCCAAACAACGGAGGGTGTCGCGGCCGGTACCGTATTGCCTGGTCACTTCCAAAATGCGGTTCTTCAAAGTGTTGGTGAGTGGGACCTTCTGGTTTCCAACGCGAGCGTGTGTGCACCTTTCCAAGACACCTTCTGGGGCTCCCTTAACGAAGAGTTTAGGTCCGTTTCCAAGGCGGGATGGCTTAAGAGGTACGCAGTAGGAGGACATGGATTTACGATCGCGGGAGAATTCGAGGGTGAATTCCTTCTTCCACTTGGTCTCGATGTCTTGTCTGACGACGATGGCGGCGGCGCGACGATCTCCGGACTTGGCAACGTTGAAGGGGTTCATCTTCTCGGCGAGGACGATCAAAGCGGTTTCGGTGGCTTCGCCGACCTTCTCGAAGGCCTGCTTGAACTCGTTGAAATCAATGGCGGAATCGTTGCACATGATGCAGACGGTTCCCAATTCGTGGAGACCTTCGTATTCGGAAGCCTTGACCCTCTGTCCCTTCAAGAATACTTCACCGATTGGTTCGTAGGTGGATCCGCTGATTTCGAATTCATGGAAAGAGCTGTCATTGCCTTCGACCTTCTCGAAGATGAACATGCGGGAGACGGACATCTGGTTGGTGGTCAAGGTACCGGTCTTGTCGGAGCAGATGACGGAGGTGCAACCAAGGGTTTCGACGGATGGCAGAGAGCGGACGATGGCGTTCTTCTTGGCCATACGACGGGTACCCAAAGCGAGACAAGTGGTGATTACAGCTGGAAGACCTTCTGGGATGGCGGCGACGGCGAGAGCGACGGCGATTTTGAAGTAGTAGACGGCACCCTTGATCCAGGATCCACCGTGAGCGGGATCGTTGAAGTGACCAATGTTGATGGCCCAGACGGCGACGCAGATGACAGAGATAACCTTGGACAATTGTTCACCGAACTCGTCCAGTTTCTGTTGCAGTGGGGTCTTGATTTCTTCAGTTTCGGACATCTCGGTACGGATTTTACCGATGGCGGTGTTAAGACCGGTGCCGATGACGATACCACGGGCTTTGCCGGCGGCGACGTTGGTTCCGGAGAAGAGGATGTTCTTCTTGTCCTGGTTGACGGCGCGTGGGTCTGGAATAGGATCGGTGTGCTTGATGACGGAAACGGATTCTCCGGTCAAGATGGATTGATCGATACGCAGGGTGGTGGAGAAGATCTTGATCAGACGGATATCGGCTGGGATCTTGTCACCGACGGACACCTCAACGATATCACCGGGAATGATTTCTTTGGCACGGATCTTCTGGATACCGGACTTGTCGCCACGGACGACCTTGCCCATCTCTGGTTCATATTCTTTCAGAGCCTCGATGGCGGATTCAGCGTTCCTTTCTTGCCAGACACCGACGACTGCGTTGGCGATGAGGATGAGCAGGATGACGAATGGTTCTACGAAAGCGGTGAAAGCGTCCTCATGATCCTCGAACAAGGCGAGAACCTATAACAAATATATCATCTTTAGAAAACAGAAAAATTCAAAACAACAACTTCACAAGTATGTGCCTACAACTCGGCGAAAGTACTTGTAGTATTAAGTAAAAAAATTACAAATACACTAAACACAATTTTACGACTGAGCAAATACAAATAAAGTGTAAGTTTCTTTTTTTTTTTTTTGTTAGCGAGTCAATAAATCCGAAATACAACCGCAACAGGAGCGGACAAGAAAAAGAAAAAAAAAGATTGAAATTGGCAAATTGTTATTGCAACACGGATCCTTTTATCGGTCGTAAATTGAAAATTATAATGTCGAAAATAAAATAGAGCTCCGGAATAATGTGCCGACTTTAAAAATATATTTTTATAGACTGGCTCCGACAGCCTCAAACACTAAAGTTCTATTTCAATGCGCACGTGGCCTTTATAAACTAAAACCGGCGAAAAGATAAGCAACCCAACAACGGACCAGCCGAAACGCACAGGGAGAAAACGATTTAAAATAAAATAAAAAAAGAAGAAAATTAAATACACACGCGTATGGTCTGCACGTTTTATGAAACAAGGATTTAGAAGGATCAGAGTTACACGATTCGCAGCATTCCGAACCGATTTTGGATGTACACGCACACACATTATTTCTAAGAATCGATCTAAAAATATATATATACTTACGAATGAAATAATAGCGGCTAATAACAAAATCTTGACTAGAAGATCGTCGAATTGTTCTAAAACTAACTGCCATATTGATTTGCCTGAAAAATAAAACAAAACATATGAATTTTATGTTAACACTTATATACATTTAAAGTTGAAATTGATTCACAAACTTATAAAACAAATAGAAGTAAACCATAGAAGACAACAAATCCTAATACAACAAAATAAGAATTTAAAAAAAACGTCATGGCTAATAGCCAAATAAAATCAAAACTTCCCAACAAATTAATAGATTCCCAGTTTCAC
Source organism: Nicrophorus vespilloides (assembly GCF_001412225.1). Classification (NCBI taxonomy): domain Eukaryota; kingdom Metazoa; phylum Arthropoda; class Insecta; order Coleoptera; family Silphidae; genus Nicrophorus; species Nicrophorus vespilloides. Next base: position 48,879 of record NW_017099582.1, read on the forward strand.
AAAATAATCTAAAAATCAACACTTAAAAAACAGAGCTTCTAAAGTAAATACAATTATTACTTTTATGAGCAAGTTACAAACACTGAATGTTTATTTTTCTTACTGAGAATTACCAAGAATTTAATTACAAACAACATTGGATATACCCAGATGAAAATGAAATGAGTTTCCTTCGCATTCCCAAAAGTTCAAGACTTTTGATTGCTAAAATTGTAAGTATTTACAAACAATAATGGGACAAAGTGTGTAAAAAAAATCATAAATTAACTTAATTTATTTATGAATTTTCCTATACCAGTGATATAACTGAATTCTAATCGGGCATTTAAATAAATGGAATATAAACATAATGGGTTTTCAGTCAAAACAAGAAACAAAAACAGATGTGATAGAATAATTTCAAAAGTGGTTTAATCAGAATAAGAAATCCATCAGCGTTGAACGCGATAAACCTACGAACCCAAAGTCCATCTCTCGTCTAAAATCAATGTTTTTGGTCCGAAAATTTCACACAGAAATAAACGTAATTAAAGAGAATTTACGTTAAAAAAACAATGATTTGCAGAAGAATTTTGATTTAGAACTAAATGAAGATGAAATTTTTATAAATCTTATTGCAAAGACAAGATATTTAACTGTAAACTAGGTAAAAAGTAGTTATAAAGATCATTCATTTACGTAAAAAAAACAATGATTTACAGAAGAATTTTGATTTAGAACTGAAATGAAGAATAGAAATGAAGATGAAATTTGGATAAATCTTATTGGAAAGACAAGATATTTAATTGAAAACTAGGTAAAAAGAAGTTCTAAAGATCATTCATTTACGTGTAAAAAATCAATAATTTGCAGAAGAATTTTGATTTAGAACTAAATGAAGATGAAATTTGGATAAATCTTATTGCAAAGACAAGATATTTATCTAAAAACAAGGTAAAAAGAAGTTATATATAAGATCATTTTTCAAGAAACAAGTCAATATTTACTTGATAAACTCTTGAATAAACAAAAATAATGAAAACTTATGAGATGCAACAAATAAAAATCAAATAAAAGAGAGCTTGACAGTTTTCCAAAGCAACGAAATATCACATTCAACTATAGTAATAATAAAAAAAACTGTGAATATATCGTGCATGAAAGGAGCAGAAACTCCTCGTGCGGAAAAAGGATTCTAAAAGGGTGCTCGAGCAAAATATTTCGCGAAATACCAAAAGCAATAGAGGGAAAGGAAGAAAAAACGACAATTGTATTTCGAGCACCTTGAGAAAACAAATAAGTTTTACTAGAAGATATAATAATAAAGAAGTCAGCTCGAAATAGATTCGCAGAAATCAAAATAAAATTACGACGCATCGATTTTTCATTTCATCTTTGCTTATTGCAACCTGGAAAAACATGAATTTCCATGAAGTGGATGCAAACTCAATACTCAAGTCGTAATCCGGTGAAATGTATAAGAAAAAGCTTCATTGCTCAAGAAATCGAATCAATTCAAACGAAAACAAATCTCATTTGATGCTTCTATTGGAAGCTTCCTTTTGGCATTTATTTTTTATACCAATTGAACGTGTAACTTAATTATGATTAACGATTTCCTTTGTTTCTTTATCGAATAATGCACTTCCCACATGTATCAAAAAATAATCATTAAAAAAAACGTTCCAATTTTAGCCTTCAATCAAACAATTACACATTTTCTTAATTGATTATGAAAAGATTTTTCGTTCAAACTTACAATTTCTTTTTTCTCAATTGATTATTACAGATTTGTTAACAACTATTTCATATATCATTAAAAAAAACTTCTAATTTTAGCTCGAATCAAATGATTTCTTCAGTGATTTTTTTTTGCTTAAATTTTCATAGACTTTGGTATTTACTAAATTCTAACTATACCAATTGGCACAGATAAAGAATGTAAAAATACATAAACCTCTTTGACTTCCATCCAAACATTAAATATCTAATTTTAACTCTGGCTCTTTTGTAATCATCTAAAATAACGTATTTTAAATAACAAAAAAAAAACTTCTTTACATTAATAGATTAATAAGAATATTTAATTACACCAAATAAACTACTGAAATCTGCTATTTAATTATAAGAATGAGTATTTCCAAATTTTCATTGTTTAATTGTTGTTCCAATTATCAACGTTTTCTAAACTATCTCTAAACAATGGTTTTCATACAAAAAAAAAATGTAACTTTGGATCAAAAACATCCCAAAACTTTCTTTTTCTTTACACTTAGAGAAATGTCGTTTGAAAAATACCATTTTGTACTTTGTATTTTTAGATTGATTCAAAAAGTACTACAATTTTCAAAGTAGTTCAAAATATACTTTCTTTCAAATGATTCAAAAACTTACAACATTACAGTTGAAATAATTGATGAAAAAGGTTGGATTACAATTAAATAATGACTGATTTCTACGTGTAAATAATATCCACCCACGTAAATGGAAAAGCGTCTGGAAAAACTCCAAACCAATAGGATTTCTAACAAAATTCGTGAAACGTTCCAGAAACCAAGTATAAAATGAAATATCCATTAGCATTTCCCAGCGTCAATCAATCAATCAATCTTTGGAGGAAAATTAACATGCACGAAGGAAATGCTCAGAGAGAGAAAAAAAAACATCATGATCACACGAGCTATGACCCATATAATATATAGCACGAACGTGTGCACATGTTTTTTTCAGCTCCGCCACCACCGACGCCTGGAATACGAATACAGAATTCCAGGCCACATCATTCAAAAACCCAACATCATCATTACACAATCGATACACGGCGGAATCAGAAAGAGAAGATACACAGCTGTGAGTGCGCGGTGGGAAAAAAAACATCTCTTTCTCTCTCACGGTTTCGCGGAGAAACAACGCTCAAAGAGAAAAAAATATATTCATTCCCCCGGAAAGCGGTGAAGTTAAACCGCACAGGAAACGACGAATTTAAACCAATAGAAGTCAAGGAAAACACTACAAATAGGAAGTAGCATCAAATCGATGGTTGCAGTACGTACCTTCTTCAGCAGGCAATTCTGAAACAGACAAGAAAAACAATGGATTAATCATACAATTTTTATTAGGTGTAAAATTAAATTTAGCTTTCGATTTCGTCCAGAAATCATTTTACTTCAAACGTTTTGTTATTATCAAAATCGTCTTCTATTTAACACGTATATAATTCAACTGTTTATTTTGAGAATCAGCTGCATTTAGCACGATGTCGATAGGTGAATTCAACAAAGAACTTTTTTCAAACGGAGAGGAACGAATTGAGTCGCATTACATTACTCAGCAGAGCAACAGAACGCGATCTCCTGTCGAACGAATGACGTTTTTCATTACGTCAATGGCGAAATGACGTGGCACCATGTACATTCCGCTCTCTTTCCTCAAGCGGAGGCCAGCAAAATCTAAGTTCGCTTTTGTCTCCCAGAGACAGCAGAGCACGCTTAGTTTATGGACATTTGAAAGAGCAACCGTTACTTCACCAACAACAACAACAACAAAAATAGTCAAATTCGATCAAGTTCTTTCTTTGGTTCTTCGCGCTTTACGCAACGCCGCTTCGCTCCGGTTTGTTTGCAAATGGGAATTAAGATTAGATTAGAAAATACTCCGAGCCGCATGGTTTTCCTTATCCTCCCGCCTCATGTGTAAATACACAACGATTATTTGGTAACAATAAATAGTCGGAACGGTTTACTACAAAACGGCTGTTTAGACCTGTGCTATTATTTCACTTCGACTTTAATTGCTGCTCGAGAAAAACTAAATGAGAGAAACCGGAGAAGCTACAGTAAACATTAACGGAGGAAATTTCTAACTACAAATTACTTTAATCGCCGTTTTTCGTGCAGAGACATCTTTATACTACTTTAATCTCGTTATAGCACAAGGATTTTCTTAAAGATAATAATCACAACGAAGATTACATAAATCTTCATTCTTACTTGTTTGTAATTATTTCACAAACAATAAACATTTCAGTTATAATTACATCTTTTTTTTTTAATTATTTTTGTATAGAAAAAATTTCCTCAAATAAGTTTTGAAAACATTACTTGATTAGTAATTAATTATTATCATATTTGATCATCGAATTTCTTAAGTATAACTGAAAAAAAAAGTGAAATTTTTTATATACTTCAAAATTGCAAACAATTCAAGTTGTTTTCTATAATTTGTACAAACAGTTCAAATTCAGAATTAGATTTAATTATTTGTAAATTAAACAAACAGAATTTAAAATAGTTCAAAACTTGTGTTCATATGTCAAACAAAAAAATTCTTATCTACAAACGTTGGCTTATACAAAAACCACAATGTTTTTAAAAATTTACTTCGAATTTTTTTTTATATAATTCTAATAATTAACACAATCTTTAATTGTGTTTCTTTTGTTATATAACAATTGTTAAGTAATGTTAATTAATTGTTATCGTCACGCCTTTATCAAACCACTCATGAAACCAATTACATAATCGAGTATACGATTTGAACTATTTTAGAAACATTACATCAAAGAGTTGTTTAAAATGCATGTGAAACTCGTTTCATTATCACGTATAATTCCTGAGAGCAATTAATGAACATTATCTCTAATCCGAAAACGCACAGAAACAGATAATGCAGCTCTTAAACCTGTAGGAATCACGCATTAATAATAAAGAGCTTTGAAACTACTTGAAAACTTGATAACGATGCAAATTAACCTGGATTCATTCACTGTTTCAATTTCCATTGAAAACTTTGGAAATTCATTGATTTATTGTTAAGACTTTAGAAGTTTCAAACACCGTTTATATTATTCTATTCAATGAAGACAAATTTGTGTACTCTTAAAGACTTAATAGTTACGTAACTGATGGAACAAAAATAAACGTTTGCAATTGTCAAAAGTGAAGTTTAAAAATTGAAATTAATTAATCATTTGCGGACAACAACAAAAAAAAAACTTGGCATCGCACAAATTGGCACAAATCTCGAATTCCGATTGCGCAAAAAAAATAAAGAAAAACCGTACATTTCTACCAAAATTATTTATGTCTACGGTAAAACACAAATTTTAAACAGCATTTATTGCATCCACGCTGAAAAATTCGGTGATTTGTCTTGAACGTAATTCATTTAACCGCGCAGTTTGTAAATAAATAAAACGGAATAACATATTTTTTTTGTGTATAAATACATACGGCAGAGACAATAAGTTTATTACATGCAAATTGATTGACGTACAGTGCATATAATTAACAAGTATAGAACGTATAAATAAATGTAACCGTAGTTATGAAATGAGTCGAGAAAAGGTAGTTATTTTTGGATAAAATGAAGTTGTTTATGCAACAGATTAAAGTAATGTCCGTTGGCAGAAAAAGTGTCGTGATCTTGGCTACTTTTGCTTACGAATCAGAATAGAAAGGACGACGCGACTGCATCCGACGTTACGGTCGACTTGAATGACGTACTTTTTCGAAAATTGCCAACATTTGCTTGTCCACTACATGAAATAAAGTATAAAGCACTGCTTTATGATTTTGATGTAAAGCCAACTGTTGCTTGATCGATATTAAACTATTAACAACGCTGGTGAAGGGAAACCCTTTGAGGTTTGCTTTGCTTGTTATTGTTCGATAAATCTATGGGGCGGATAGAGCTAATCCCGTAACCAACTAAACTTGCTGCTCGTTGCAGCTTCCTGCTTGACCTATATACAAATTATACGTGAATATTCCTGAATGGAACAGCTGCAGTTTACTTGAACTACTCACTTCCTCACTGCACAATCTACAAATTAACATCAAAGATCCCAAAATAACAAATACATCATAATTAAACTAATGATGGAACGAAAAGGAAGCCATAGCTTACAAACAATGGTAACATTCAAATTATTTTTTTTTAACAAAATATTGTTTTTTTCATCCAATTCTATTAATCATTTATAGAAATCCCATAGCAATGATTCATGTGGTTTTTAATTCATACTCCTTCGTTTTTGTTCGCAATTCTTATTACAATAAATGTTGTTGTTCATTTCAATATGAATTATTTACCATAAAAAACATCAATTTCATCAAATTTTTAGTTTATTGCAATTTTGTAAATTCATCATTGAAATATTGATTTTCAACATCAATTCATCAATTTAAACTATTATAATATAAAAAAATATAAATGTTTCATCATTAATAAAAAAATTAAACTTATTTAAGAAAATTTGTAGCAATTTGTTGAGTTTAACTTTCTGGTGCGACGAATACCGTTCCAGCTCTGAACTTAAAATTATACCGAATGCAATTAACTGCTGTAATTAAGCTTCGAGTGTCGTTTGCAAAGACACCGAGGAATCCAATCTTAATCTAGATTCAGTTTTAAAAGTAGATAATCTCCACGAACGAAACTTTTTATTTACTGTAGCAAAAAAAAACTCGTTAATTCTTATATAATTCCCTCAAGAAGATTAATTAAACGAGTTATAAATCAATCAAATATGAATAAAATTAACTCTACTAAAATTATTACTACTTGTACAAAAAAAATATCTCTTTTAATTTAATCTGAAGTATAAGTCAATATTCACAACTGCAATTTATATAATGAATTTCGTTATGGAATTCAAGTAAATTCTGTAAATTTTAGTTTATACTAAAAAAGTATTAAGTAGTTTGAAAAATTATTCATAGATGGCGTGTTGGAAATTTATTTGTTCTTTACAGAAAAGTAACTTGTTTTTATTATATAATTTCTTTGATATTAATAGTTTTGTTTTGAAGCTGTTAATAATTATTTAAAGATAATTTGAACTGTCAATCACAGATGGAATCAAGTCTACTAATTTTATTACTACTTGTACAAAAAAATATCTCTTTTAATATAATATGAAGTATAAGTCAATATTCACAACTGCAATTTTCATTTGAGCAATGTTTACCTTAGTAATTGGATCATCCTTTTAAGCTTAAAGCCAAAGTAAATCAAAAACTTCTTCAAGAAAACTCTTTTAAAGAAATTGTAAACAACTACCGACGTTTCCTCTTTAAATCAATACTTGCAAATATTTTTTTGTATAAGAAAAACAACTACTAATTTAGGCTTAATCAAACATTTTTTTTAGATGAATTAATCAGCGTAGTAATAACAAATCTCTTTAAAAAGCTTGATTAAAACGAAACAAAGTGTCTCATGTTTGTCCGACTGTGAAAGCCATAATTTTCATGTCCGTTAATGAAAGAAGAGAGGAGGGACAAACACCCCTGGTTCCCGTTTTCATCACCCTCTTTTAATTCAACATGTCCGCACGGATTTCTCTCAATTTTTTTCCAGAAGATGCTTACCATTAGGTCCGTATTTCTCCTGATTCCTCTTGACTTGCTCAGGCGACAAGCCCCGCTCCGGATCAGCGTTGAAGTGGTTTAGGCACTCCTCCACGCTTCTACTGTGGGCGTCCTCCATGGTTAACTCTCAGTTCTGCAATCACAAAGAAGAAAACAATACATCAGTACACATAGAATAAATAAATCAAGCTTAGATTAAAGAAATAATCGAATTCGATGGTAGCGCCATCTAGGAACATACACGAAAGCAAATTTCACATTATCGACAGATATTCAACCGCAATTATTGATTGACGTAAGTAGAAGATTAAAGTACACCTGATACGGTGATTACTGAATTGAAGCACGGCAAGGCCGAACGTATTAACGGAGGATTATAAAAAGAAACAGCAAGATTTGCAATTGGATCGACAATTGAGATTTTTTATGAATGGCCAATTAGACCCAATATAGTTAGTTGAGGAAATGACGTGTTTTATTTTGCACGTCGAATAACTAGTAAAACTCATACAGGTGGTGATAGTGGTTTCGAAACGCAGCGACAAACAAAGGCCAGGATGAAAATACGCAATTTGCTCGTGTTTTCGCCTCAGAGTATTGATAAATTTACGATGTAAATTTCCTTTACGGATAAATCACGAACAAAAGTAGTTGTAGTATAAACGCACAGTTCAATTTTCGCGTGTACAGGAAGTAATAACCGAACGGAAATTTAGATTGTTTATATATCTTGATAGCGGTTTTAATTTCTTTTTCCGAAAATTCGAAATTTGTACCTAAACTTTCGACTTTGTTTTCTTTTTCTTCGTACCTGCAGCAAAGGGAAATGATATTGAGTAAACTGTGGAAGGAAGAAGAGCGTTGGTCGTAAAACGGCGTGCAGGAAAAGCAAACACGTGCGTCTGTTTTGCAACTGGAAAAGAAGTGGTGAAGCAGTTGCATTTTTGTTTGTTTTCCTGTTCTCCGTCGATTTCGGCGCGTCTCATATGCAAATAGAAAGGAAAACTTTCCCAGTCGATTGCTTCTCCTCCTCTCTGACGAGCGAAAGGGAAAATAAATTTAGCCTTCCATTAGTGAGTCACGAGCAGTCAACGTTAGAAGAATGAGAGAGAAAATTGAGGGTAACGAAATGAATCCTGAAACAAGAAACCGCTTTCCTTTCAGCAGAAACCAATTTCGGAATCGAATCCAGACGTGCACTCTAGTAATTTTAGACACGCCATCTGTGATTGACAGTTCAAATTATCTTTAAATAATTATTAACAGCTTCAAAACAAAACTATTAATATCAAACAAATTATATAATAAAAACAAGTTACTTTTCTGTATAGAACAAATAAATTTCCAACACGCCATCTATGAATAATTTTTCAAACTACTTAATACTTTTTTAGTATTAACTAAAATTTACTTTGATTCCATAACGAAATTCATTATATAAATTAAAATTAATTAACATTTTTGCATTTTAAATTTCGACCCGCATGTTCACGCTCTACCAATTTCTGCATGCAAAAACGTATATTTAAATTCTCGATTCGAGACAAACTAAAAAAGCTCCATTTCCGGGTTCGTAGCTGCGAGCTTTATTAGCATTTTAAATGCCAATTAACTCGATCCGACGATGAGAAGAACAAAAAAAAATAACTCCAACAGACAAGAGAATTGATTATAAATTAATAATTACAAAAATGTTATTAAATTCATGAAAATATTACTGAAAAAATGTAATTTTCCATTGATTAGTGAGAGATAAATTCACAATTATCATTAATTTGTTCAAATCCGAGTGAAACGGGAAAAATAAAGCTGTTGTTGTTATGCAGTCAATGTAAATAAACTAAATATTCAATGAAAACGAGGCGATGAAAACATGTTTTCAATTTAATTGAATGATTCAATATTTTCAATCACATCATAGATGTCGTTGTTTTTTTTTCAGTTACATTACTCCAAGAAAGAAATTTTTACAACTGTCATTTTTAATAAACGTCAAACTACACAAATGTCACAATTCAAATAAACGTCAAACTAAATAAATGTCAAATAGAATAAACGTCAAACAAATGTCAATGATAGATGTCGTTGTTTCTCAGTTGAAACAAATTTTGTAACTTGTTTTAACTGTCATTTTTAATAAACGTCAAACTGCACAAATATCATAATTCAAATAAATGTCAAATAGAATAAACGTCAAACTAAATAAATGTCAAATAGAATAGATGTCAAACATAATAAATGTGAATCATAGATGTTGTTGTTTTTCAGTTGTTGAAACAAATTTTGTAACTAGTTTTAACTGTCATTTTCAATAAACGTCAAACTGCACAAATATCACAATTCAAATAAATGTCAAATAGAATAAACGTCAAACTAAATAAATGTCAAACAGAATAGATGTCAAACTTTATAAATGTGAATCAAAGATGTTGTTGTTTTTCAGTTGTTGAAACAAATTTTGTAAGTAGTTTTAACTGTCATTTTTAATAAACGTCAAACTGCACAAATATCACAATTTAAATAAATGTCAAATAGAATAAACGTAAAACTAAATAAATGTCAAATAGAATAGATGTCAAACTGAATAAATGTGAATCATAGATGTTGTTGTTTTTCAGTTGTTGAAACAAATTTTGTAACTAGTTTTAACTGTCATTTCTAATGAACGTCAAATTACATAAATGTCACAATTGAAATAAACGTCAAACTAAATAAATGTCAAATTGAATAAATGTCAAACTGATTTGAATTTGCATTTGATTAATCGAGTTATTCGCTCGATTCAAACTGTGCGTGTTGATGACGGCAGAAATTGCTACACGATTTTGGTGGAGAGAAATATTACAATATGGAAATGTGTACGTCAAGCGCACACAACACACCAAGGACGATCGCGTTTCAATTGCTACAGTTTAAATTCGCATATTTCCCCCGAGTGGAAATCGAGCTGAAATTAAACTGAAAAGAACATAGTTTCCCACGCAATGAAAAATATTATAAAATTTTAAACGTTGATCTTGTTCATTTTCGACGTCAACGAACGTGTCGAATTGAAGAATAAGAACCAGAATACAACAACAAAAAAATATGTTGCAAGAGAAATTTTAATGAAATTCGCAACAAAGGCGGAAATGATGGTCGTGTCACGGTCGACGACCTTGCGAACATTAGGATTTAACGGCAACCAAGGATGGTTCTTGAACTGCCGATGAATTCGGTATGAGGCTTGTATTTCGGAGAGCGCACACCTTTTTTTCCCCAAATTAACACCGAATCCAATTGCATTTTTATGGCAATCGGGATTTATTGATCCAAATCCAATTTCAATGCTTCAATACATGAAACAAGCATATGCAAATCGTGTATGATTTACAACAATTAAAGCTACAATTAGAAAAGTTTAAAATCTTATGTATCAACCATATACAAGAAAGGTAAAGCTCTAAAGCACAAGCGAAGACAGATGTAAGCTCTTTCAGGACAGGACCTACCACAAAAAGATGGAGAAACTTCTCAGGCAACAATGCTCCTCACTCTCCCCAACAGGTATTAAACCTTCAGGTAAATATTAAAGGGCGAAGGACCAATTTGGGACCATCTGTCTTCCGCTCACAAAGCCATGAATATTCTAAGAGAATCCATTGTGTGTTTCTACCCCATTGTATTCATTCCTTCCATCCAACCCAACACAAAATACATTTATATCAACTGCAATAGCGGAAACTTTTCCTCCGGCGAAGTTTCATTAAAAAAAAACTTTAATTAATCCGGTTTAAATTAAACTCGAGCGAACAAAATATAATATTTCGAGCGAAAACTAATTACTCCACATATAAAGCTGGAAAATTCCTTTATTCTCACGTGCAATCAACGCAGATTTCCTCCAAAAAGTCACATAATAATAATCTCCTCACAACTACTTACAAATCAAATAGAAAAAGCACTTATCTCGTAATAATCAAACAAATTTTGTAAGAAATGTGTGTTTTGGAATATAGGTTGAGAATTCTTTATGAAAGAAACACGACACGATTCCATCGATTTTCGAAGATTGACATCAAGAATTTAAATAAATAAAAGAAAAGTTTTTACATCACGAAATAATGACGTGGAAACATCTTCTTGGAAGTAATTACGACAAATTGAATATGAAACGTCGTAATTGTTTAATTTATATAATTCAACGTGGGAGTATCTCCTTCATAATTCATCACATAATGATAGTATTAAGAAAAAATTGATTTTTTTCTACATAGTAAACGTAACTAAACTTATTCTGTATATCCACTTTATAACTTATAGTTTTAGTTACATTTTAATTGCCCGACAAATACAAACAGAAACAACCATTTTTGTAAAATGTAATAAATTCCTTTCAAACACATTTTTTTCTCTTAATGAATAATTCATGCACGTAAAATTCCGAAAAATAATGCAGATCGTAATCATGATTAGCTGTGGTCATGAGACTTCAACTCGCTTAATTTACTTAACTGTATAAGAAATGAAATAAAAAAAAACAGTGATTTTTCCTTATTTTCTCGTGTTCTTGTACTACTTCCAGCATCGAAGCAATTAATTAGCTGAAAATACTTTTAAAGAAAATGCCACAATTATAGTACAAAACGCTTTAATTGATTTGCTTCGTGCTCGCATTTTATGTAATTAAAGTGCATTGTTATTACTTAATTAGATGTTTCTTGTATTTTTGTTTAAACTCTGGAAAACATTAAATTGTAATTATTGAGAAAATATTGACTGAAATTAAATAGAAATCAAATACATTTCTTTCCACAAATAATTAAATTTAAGTTATTTATAAATTGAAGATAATTGTACTAGTTTTAAATTTTTTTGACGTTTATTCAATTTGACATTTACAATTAGTTTGACGTTTTGTTTAGTTTGACGTTTTTGAATATTGTCAAATTAGGTAATTATTAATAATTGAGAAATTGAATGATTGAAACTCTTCTTAAATAATTGCTCAATCAATTAATGTAAAAATATTGCTACTCATTGCATTGGTAAATGTATGAAATTAAAAGTAAATAAATAAAAGCGATAAATCATGGAAATTAAACTTACAATTAAGAACATATGGAAATATGTAAGTGTTTGATAATTAAATAAAAATATTTGTTCGCAAGGAAAAACATGATTTACTTGATATTTCCTTATGTAAAGCAATATTGAACATTCCATTAATTCCAAGGACAATCTTATATGCACACACACACACGTAATTTACTATAATTTTGTCCCTTTCCACACAATTAATTTATATTATAACATTTACTTGTAAACGCACACAAATTAACACATTCAATCAGATAATACAAAAATTGAAATATTTTTTAATACATTCTGTTGAAAATATTAAATTTTTGAGCTGATTAGATTTAAATTATATTTAATAATAATTGCAAAATATTATCTAAATAACAATGCAAAAATCTTGACAAGTTACTAAACAATAATTGCTGTTGTTCTGGAATTTTCTAAATATTGAAAACATTACGTACGCAAATGAAAAAAAAAAATAGTTGAAAATACGTCAGAACTTAATACAAACATGATGAAAGTGAATACAATTTTTAAAATAAGTCACAATTAGAAAATGTAATATTGTTTAAGTTGTAACGATTATTGTGAAATATTTCTTAATGAATTTTGTCAATTTTATAAAAAATTTACACAATTGTCTTAATTGTCTCAAGTTCATTGAATCTATGATACACGTGGCTTAACCTTTGTAAACTGTAGTTTATACAATTATTTTCTCTTGAAACAAACGATTGTAACTAAAGTTTTATGTTATTATCACAATGGTTTATAGAAGCGATGCGTATTTAAACAACGGATTGCAGCCTTGATTTAATTATGAAAATCCCGAGGAATAATTCATTAGACACACAACATAGCAATTGAATATTCAAAGCAAAAAAAAAAGGAGGACAACGTCCAAAACATCAATTAGTACCCGAAAATCCTGGCCGTTTTCCACACACACAAACACACCAAAAACCACTCAGAAGAGAGCTCCTCCGCACGAGCCGCTCAAATTATAAACGGTCTATAAATAAACCGGCAATTATTGTGAATGCAATAATGCATATATTCATGTGCGATTTCGAAAACTGGATAGAGGAAAAAAAAGCATATATAATAGTTAATAACACCGCTAGAGTCTGTACACGTCACAGTCGACGACGTCAGGAATGGAGGAGAGAATTAGAGAGAAAAAAAAAGGATCTTGGTGAGGCTATGCCTCTCGCTCCTCCTACTATTACAGCTCCTTCCTCGCCCTTCGCAGCCGGCAAACAACAACAGCGCGTAACGGATACGTGGATGGAATCAGCTGAAGGGGAGACAGCTTCTTTAGCGAATGGAATTTACGTGCGTTCGAGAGAGAGAAAGATCAAGATTAAGGAGTCACGACTTTTGTAGTGAGGTTATGTTGTTGCACGGAAATTGCGTGCACGGGCGAAAGTTGCCGGAAATACGAACAGAGGGGAAAACGCTTCTGTTTTTATTATTATTATTATTATTCGATTTTGAGGTTGTGGAAATTTGGTCAGGTGATCGTCTGGGGGGAAAAGTTGCCTCGTAATCATCGAAGCAGGCGATCGCTGCAAGTGACGTTGACACTTGAGACACGCTCCACAAGTTCTGCACGAAGAAGCATGCCTACCCGAAATAAGGGTTTTTGTACTACTACTATTACTACTATTATAGTTGGCTGAATGCAACTTATCCAACTTATAAACCATCCTTCTCACCTCTTCTGGATGTCTTCAGGACTTCTTATAGTTTTACTAAGCGATGACACCTATCTATGAAGATTAAGCGACACTAACTTCTTCGACGACGGAAGCACACTTCTCTCTTGTGGACTCGGTGCACTTTTTCATCAAACGACCGACATTTTACGACTGACAGACTCTTGACTACTATTTTTACACACTACTGCTTGCGCGCAACTCGCGAGCACACCAAGCTCGACACCTGTCAAAAGATCTTTACTACCGCAGCGCCCTCATCCACGTTGCCAAACCTCCTCCGAACCTATCCCCGTCCATCTACAAACCACCCAAATCCATCCACAATCAACCCTAATCCAAACGAAAACCCTTTCCACCATAAACCAACATAAAGCAGCGCTTTCCACAGACCAATCACCGCCCAAACCCTTCAAATAACCTAAAGACATTAGGCAACGACGCTCCTCAACCCTTCAAAATAACTTAATCCCCAACGAGATAACCCAATCAAACCACCAATTACCAACATTAATCCCCAACAAAACACTAATTTAAATAAAAAACCCCGATTTCACCAATCGCACCTTCCAGAATTTCATGTGGAACCTTCCCATTGGTCACTCCGAATTACCGCGTAAAATTCAAAACTTCAATTCAAATTTAAAAACTTAAAAACAATCTAATTATTAATGAATAATAAAAGAAATGTCTTTAAAATAATATTTATTTCATTCATGATTTACTAAAGTGTAATAAAAATTTAACATTGAAAATATTAATGTTTTTTGTTTTTTAATACGTGGTGTGTAAGTTTCATTGTAATGCAAAGTGCTAATGCGTTCCAGTCCGAAAATACGAACAACAATAACATTTGTTGTGTAATTCGTTTGTTTTTCTTTTGTTTCTCTTTTTTGAGAGCGCCGTGCCAAGTGAGTCAAGTGAGCCGAGGCACAAATTGGAATGGGAATGAGCTCAAAAAAAACAGATTCTTTATTTACATGCAACGATTTAAGTTTTTCGTTAATTTGTTGACAAAGAAAAAAGGAAACGTTGTTACTACTTATGCAACTTATGTGACACGTGTGTAAATCCATTAATCTTTGATTATCATTAATAAAAGTATTTTTTTTTTTCTAAATAATTATGAAATTATTACTAATTAGTACTGTTAATTAGTCTTGCAATAATGGTAATCATTGTAATTCAATTATTGTTAACATTTGAAATTGTTTTTTTTTTGTAATACAAAGTTGGTAATTTTTTAAGAAATATTGACAACTCTTAGTAACAATATTACAATGTTAGTTCTAATTTTGTTAATTAGAACTACTTTTAAAATAAAAGGAAAAAAAGATGAAAAGTTCGTAAATGAAACGAATATTTTAAATATAAAAATTACATCTTATTTTATAAAATGTTCATTTCTTTATATAAAACTTAAGAAAAAAAATTATCTGTTTATGCGATTGATGAGTCAAACAATTATTATAAAGGTAATAAATCAAAATGGACCAATGGGATTTCAATAATTCGAAACGTCATAGTGAATCAGCCAATCAAAATACAGATTTTCCAAAATGAAAAATAATATATAGAAAAACGTGATTCATATA
This sequence comes from Nicrophorus vespilloides, assembly GCF_001412225.1. Taxonomy (NCBI): domain Eukaryota; kingdom Metazoa; phylum Arthropoda; class Insecta; order Coleoptera; family Silphidae; genus Nicrophorus; species Nicrophorus vespilloides. Next base: position 64,608 of record NW_017099582.1, read on the forward strand.
CGAAAATATCCAAAGAAATAATAAATAAATATGTGCATTAATCAGAATGTGGAATCCCTGTGATTTCTTACGGCAATAAACTTTTGGACTTTATGAGGCGACGCCGCCTCCGGATCGATTATTTACATAGAAAAAAAAAACATAGAGGAATAGAACTTGAAAAGAAGAAAAAAATGGAAAGATATTATTTACGCATTGAAAATCGTTCGGGTTGCCAGGAAATTTTCAGCAGAGCCTGAAACGACTTCATAGTAAAACGTTTCACTATTTCAATTTTTTTTTTCTTCTTTTCGCGATGAGTTTGATTTGAAACTAAGGATTTTATGTTGTTTATTTCGATACGCTTTTTGATCATGCAACTGCGTTTTCTTAAACGACAATTTTAAAATAACGGTTTTATTCTGGTTGTAAAATTTGTCTTTATGGTCGACGATCCATTGAACGCGAATCATCTTTTACTCGTTTATGTAACTACCGCGTATTCTCCAATTGTTTTCCAGCGTACTTTACGAGCATCTTGCAAACTGGTTTCGGAATCTTACTTTATTGGCCGCAGCTTTCCCATTGCTTCGTTTCCTTATGATTTAGTTTTACTGAGTTTATTCTAAGAGTACTTAAATTTAACTTATATTCAATGGACGTTTAACTTCTATAGAACATATGATAACTTTGAAATTGAAAATTGACTTTAAAATTCTTTAATGTACATTACATAAAGATGACAGTTGACAGCAAGATTGACAGTAGAATTGTCAAAAATTAGAAATGACAGCTTCGCTATGGTAAAATGATTAATTTTAGCTTATAATATTTATGACAGTTAAAAAGTAATTAACATAAATCCTTATTTAGTTGTCAAATGTCAAATATTTTAGGTTAAAATTGATAAAACAGCACGTAATTATTCAGCAAATAGTCAAATGATTAAACAAAATCTAAAAAAAGTACAGACTTATCATAAATAAGTAAATAAGTCTCATGTAATTAAATTAAGTTTCAGTTAAAAAAAAAACCGAGTATAAATATTCTTCAATTAAATGAAAGTATTAAGTATTTTATTTATTGAAATGTTCAATGTGTAAATAAATTCGAAAGTTTTATTGCTCCAAGGAAACGCTTTAACTACGTGACAAGAGGATTAACGGTGAGTTATCTGCAGTAAATAAGGATGCGTTTCCTTCTTGCGAATGTTTCTATTAACATCGGATGCAACAGGTGCTCGAAAACTCGCAACATAATAGAAGAATCATCACAGCAGCAGCAGCAATATATATATATTTTAATTTTCTCGAGGTTCGGACCTTTTTATATATTTAGTTTCGAGCAATAACTCGTTTTTGGCACGGGCCGCCCGGTATTTCGTTATCCGGGTTAATTTTAATAGCGAAACTCTAGCGCCATCTCACGGTCACTTCTCATACTACATTTTATATAGTTCATATTTTTAAAAAAGTTCTTTTTATTACTATAAGTATATAGAATGGATGATAGAAAAATATAAATAAATTGAGTCTTAGTTGTTTATGGAAGATATATGATTGAAAAAGTGGAGTTTTTTTTACATTACTACAAATATGTAATTATGATTTTTTTGAAAGTTTTTCAAGAGTTGCTATAAGTATATAGAATTAATGCATAAATGATAGAAAAGAGACAAGTTTTTTTACATTGTCTTTTACAAACGTCTAATGATGAAAAATACAAAGAATGTTTAGAATACTTTTGTTTTGCTATAAGTTTGTACGATAGGAAAAGAAAGTAGTTTGTAGCAAATATCAATGAATTGAGACTTAATTTTCTATAGTGCAGAACGGACACTTTTAGCATTAACTTTTGAATACTTCTTTTTTAAGTGTTTTACAATGTATAAAGGTTACAGATGGAAAATAAAGTTTTGGTACACTAGTACAAGCATATAAGATTGACGTGTGAAGATGTAAATACTTTTTTTCTTGATAGAAAATTTTGAGTAAATTTACTTGAATAAAGACCAATATTTTCATAACGCCATCTAACGGTCAATTTTGCAGTTTTTTAAGTTTTGCAAAGTTTTACTTAAGTATATCAGTGTGTAAGATGGATGGATTAAGATGGCAAAAGATGTAAATATAAATAAATAACTAAAGACGTGGATTTAAATGTTGCAGCGCCATCTGACTGTCGATTTTGGTATTAGATTTTTGAATGGTTCTTTTTTTCAAAGTTTTGAAGAGTTTTACATGAGAATGAGTGTGTGGGATGCGAGGACAAAGATGTGATAGTTGAGGTGAGGTAGAGAGAAGTTTGAGCAAATATATGTGTACGTGTATATACATATATATAAATAAATAGAGAAGAGGGAAGACGTAGGAATATCGAAAAGTGCGTCATCGCGGATTTATTTTTAGGGACCCGTTCGGGTCCCGGGTCCGGGCTCATTGCCAGCCCACTCAGCGGATGTTTTTAGACCAGATCTCTATCCCGTTTGATTATTTTGGCAGAGGGTGATATTTTCTAAGCCCAGGACGACGAAGAAGATGATGATGAACGAAAGAAAATTTTTTGTTGCAAAAAAAAAAAATTAAACTCGCAAGGTTGTTGAGAATCCGCGCTCGTTACGTAATTTAACAAATTCACGATTGTTTTACTAAAAGTTTTTTTTTTTTGGTTTTTATAAAGTTTGTAAACTATAAGACTTACCCCTTTTAGGTATCACAAAGGTTTCTTTGCGAATGTTCTCGTTAGATTTGGTGGTCCCAAATGTTCCTCCTCTGTTGCTTATATCGTCGTCGTCAGTCACTAACAGCACAAAAATTAAGTTAATTCTTCTCGGTTACAAAAATTAAAAACAGTTTACACGAGGCTTAGGCCCCATGTGCTGGTTTTTGCGTTGCGAACGGCTGGACTAAGCTGCAGATCGGAACGGGCAGTGGATCGAGTGCGCTTTTGGCTTTTATAATCTCGGTAGATACCTGTAGGTGACGGGCGTCGTGCCAAAATCCGGGGACGAAACTCTCAGGGCAAATCCCTCGATTCGGGATTGCGCCGTTATTTTTCCCGACACACGCACGAATCCCGCACACTTTCATACCTCCAAGTATATGTATTATACATACACGGACACACATGTACAAGCTCGGCGGTGAAGGAAACGGACGACTTTATGAACTTTGCGAGCTCGTAAAACGTAGAGGTAAATGAAGAGAATAATAATAAGACTTTTTATTTATTTATGCTTTAGTTTATTATTTGTTGTTGTTTTGTTTTGTTACTTATTTGTTTTGTTTAGTATCATTAAATGATTGTTGATGAAGATTCAGTTAATGGCATCGTCGAAGTTTACAATATAAAATTCGTGTTTGTTTGATTTGAGCAAGAAAAAACGTTAAAGTAATTTAAAAGTTTGCACATTCAATAAAAAGAAAACCTAATTTTATAAAGATATCAATTGTGAACTTAACTATAGTTAAGCATATTTTTCAAATATTCTCTTCTTCTCTTCTAATTTAGTGTTTTTTTCTTTTATATTTATATTAATTACTTAACTTTTAGGTTATTTAAAGATTTCATTAAATTCTTAGCAAAATTATTTAAAAAAATAGTTTTGTCATAAACAATGAAAACAATTATTTTTTTTATATTTATTGAATTTTTTTTCTTCACTTTGCGATTTTGAGGTTAAATACTTATTATGAAAATAACTTTATTTATTTTTATTTTCATTTAACTTACAAGTTGGCTTTATTTCTGTTCTATTCTAATTCAGTTTTATTTTCTATATTTATAATCATTACTTAATCACTTTGAAGTTACATACAATTCCAATAATTTGACATTAATGACATCAATAAAAAAAATAACAATTAACTTTTATTTTTACATTCATTTACTGTGTGATTTTGAGGTTATATAATGATTTTTATTAATGTGGTAAACGAATCAATACTTTGTTGTTAACATTTCTCAACTTCGTGATTTTGTGGTTATTTGATCATTTTATTAATGTAGTAATAGGCAAGTTTTATATTAAATCGAAGCTTTGTTTTTATATAAAAAAAATGTTATGTTATTTCGTTTATTTTTATTCATATTTCATAAATTGTACGTTTTAATTAATATTTATCAAATAAAGTGTTAACAAAATTTATTTTTGACGTTTTATTTTAAATTTTGATAAATTTGTATATTTTAAGGTTAAATTTGTTTTATTTGACATCAAATTTATTTTTTAAACAAAAACAAAAATTACAGTTTGCCTTTTATTTCTGGACTCGTTTAATTTTTACAACAATTCTTATTTTTTTGTGTAAATTATTGATTAATATTTGAGAATTTCTTCAATCTAATTTTGTAGGTTAAGTTATTAAAGTTTTCTTTTATTTTTTAAATTTTTATATTAGAATTCATCTACAAATCTAGATTTTTTTAATTTATAGGTTATAATTTGTGTATGAAATAAATCTTTAATGAAATAAATGGAAAAAATATATCTGAAAATGCAAGTTTTATTTTAATTTTAAACTTAAGTAATAATCAATTTCTAACCTAAAAAAAACTTAACCTAAAATTGAGACCTGTCTTTTATATACTTTTTTATGGTCATATAGAATTTGTAAAATGAAGTGGATTCGCCGGGTATTCACAAATATGAAAAAGTTCATCAACATTTTTTGTTCATTCTTTCTTATTATTTTATTTTTGTTTCATTCTTCATGAACAATAAAATAATCTTTTTTTTATTGAGAATTGAATATTAAAACTATTATTTCTTACAAAATGCAAATTTCAGTAATAAAAAGTCTTATAAAAATAATATTTTGCATATTATATAGTATTTTTTTTATAATTTAAAGTCGTTTTATAAAGCTGCAAAGAAAATCTAAAAAAAAATCATCAATTCAAAATTTTGAAACAAAAGATATAAATTTAACTCATCTATTTAAAAACTTTTTTTTTGTACACGACATGAATCATTTCGAACATCAACTTAATGACTCAAAACCGCCAAATTACATAATTGTAATTAATGAAGCGACATGTATCTCACATCTCATTCATAAATTACTTTAAAGTATAATTTTAAGTTTAGAAGACAAAAAAAATATGTAAATGTTAAAAGTACAGCGAAGAAAAGAAAACGTAATTACTCGAAAAACCATTTATAAACATTGACACTTTTCTTACCATCTGCGTTATTTCGTTATTTTTGCGTCCGTTATGCTGCTGTGATTCAACCAGAAAGCGAAAATAAAATCTCGACAACTTTAAAAATAATTCGCATTTTGAATAATTGTGTTTTGATTTCGCCTCTGCAAAAAGTATTAAAATAAATAAGTAAATAAATAAAACACGATACTAAATGGATAAATATACTCAAACATTAGATGCAATTCGTCAATGTTGTAATAAAATTTTGAATGATTATGTAATTTTCGAAGCAAAGTTTGCGTTATGTAAGATTGATTGAATCTAGGATGTGTTGTTTGTAATTGAGCGGGAAAACGTTTACTTTCGCTGTGCTTATGTAAGAATGAAGAAGAAAAAAAGGAGGTTTACTGTGCAAATGATGATTAATCGATGCGGCGTGGGTGGAAACGACTTGGGTCGATAACCTTAGTATTATTATAACTTTTTTTTATTTAGAAAAAAGTAAAAAAAATATTAACATTGAATACAAAAATTATAGAATTTTGTAATTGTAAACGTCTGAAACTGAAAAAGAGATAAAGATACGTAAATATGGGTGCAGTAAAAAAAATCGCAGACAAAAAAGCGCGCACGACAAAAGCGCGCAATAAACAAAGACAGTAAAACAACCACGTCAAATGCAAGTGAATTCCTATGGATTTTTAAATTAAAAATCCTATCCAACTGTTAGTAATCTAGGGCTCTTAGTAAAAAGGCTGGGAAGCACTGATCTAAGGCACTAGAGTGAATATGGAAATACTCATATATGGAAATACTCATGTCAAATTTGACATGGTTGTTTTACTGTGCGATTTTGTCCAACGTGTTTGTTGCTTCGCGCTTTTGTTCTGCGCGCTTTTGTCATAGGCGCTGTTGTCGGGTCACCGTAAAGATGAGCTAAAATGAAACATCGTAAAGATTACGAACAGACGGAAACAGCTGTTGTTTCTGTATTTTTTACGCATTTTTTTTTACGTAATTAACTGCAAGTGTTCGAGTTAAGTGGACCAAAGCTTTGTCATTAAACGAGAATGTCGTAAATCCTTATTCTAACGTTTTTATTTTATTTCCATCCTTTCATCATCTTTCTTTTGCGTGTGTGTGTGTATAAATTTTTATGTTGCTGCACCTAGATTATTGTTTTGCAGAAATATGCGGAATCCGTTCGTTTTCGTTGGCAATCGCCGATGCAGATGTTTGGAGAAACTTGTCCGAATGATACAAATTTACGATCACTCCTTTATTGCCCGAAATCTGATACAAAAATCGGTTTTTGTAATTGCTGTTTTTCATCTTTGATTTGCCGCAGCTGCTGCTGCCCGGTTTTTCGGTCTCGTTGCGTCATCGGAATGTTTGTCTATTGTCCTTTCATTATCCTAGGAGTGCAAAAAATTGGTTCCAGTAATTTGAAAATTTCCGGATTTTCAATTTATCATCTTCGAAAACAGCGTGAATCATTTGTAATAATGGGTTTCTTGGTTTATCTAAATTCTACAGTAATTTTAGTTCATTTTCAAATATTTTTATACAGACTAATCACAAATATTGATACATCAATTTAAATACCATTTACATAACAAAACTTACAAGTAAACACAATAATTTACATATTTTTTTAAGTTTAAATTAGTATTTTTGTGTCTTTATTTTAAATTTAAAGAAAAATTATTACGAATATTGAAAATTTTAAGATAAATCATGGAAATTGATTGTAGCGCCATCTAAATTAATGAAGTATTAATTACTAGCAATTATTTTTTTAATTGTATTGACGCATATTGTACACAGTTTAGAGGTTATGAAATAAACAAAATATTATTTTATAACCTAAAAAAAATGATTTTTTTTTATTAAATTGAATCAATCATAAAAGTGTATATAGTGTGTTGTTACCTTTATTTGAAATTAGTTTAGTGTGGTTTAAGTGTGCACGTGTAGGCGTGTGAAAGAAAAATATAATCCGTCCAAGCTTGTTAATTATTAAATACTGACGGAGGAAAAAAAGTGTCGGAGATCGAAACAATCCAAGGATGAAAAGAGAAGAGACAAAAAATATATATAGAGAAAGAAAAATAACATAAAATAGAAAGGAGGAGAAGATGTGTAATATAAATAATATATAGCTAGAATGTTTCGCATGCTGTTGCCACCACTCGGTTTTTGTTGGTCTATTTTAATTTTGTCGGACTGAAAGGATTTTTGGCAAACAATAACATTATAGTTTATTACAATTTAGTAAGAAAACGCCGAAAATTTTTCACTTCAATTAACTTTTTTTTACTTTCAAACCTTTACCAGAATCTATCCGAGCATAAATATTTACGAAGATCCATTCAAGAAAGAAAATTTTGTTGGAGAGACAAGAGAAAAAAAAACGAGAATTAAAGACGATGTAATAAAACAAACGCACACGCAACTCGATTTTGTTCCGAAGTGACACCTGTCACTGTCAATTTGGATATTTCGTTGCATTTATGAGGTTGAAAATACATGAGTTTTTAAAGATATATAGATACCAGGTAAATGTCATTTTTTTTAAATTTGACAACTTTAATTTATTGATTCACCTTAAAGCGAGTAAAACAAATTATTGGTAGTCCAAAGACAATAAAAAGTGCAGACACCTGTCAATGTCACCAGGTAAATGTGATTTTTTCGACATTTGACATTTTGCAACTATTGATTCAACTTAATGAAATTGTTGATAGTCATGGAATTAAATGACAATAAAATGTATAAGTGAGAACACATTGATGTATAAGTGCAACTCTTGATTCATTATTGGTAGTCGTGGAAACAAAAGACAATAAAATGAATTAACATCTGTCACTGTCATTTTAGATATTTCGTTGCATTTGTGAGACTGAAAATACATGAATTTTGATTGAAATATATAGGTGCGTCCATACTCATTGGTAATGTCAATTTTTTTAAACATGGCAACTTGTAACTGATTGATTCAACTTAATTCGGGTAAAATAATGTTGGTAGTCATGGAAACCAGTGACAGTAAAAAGACATTTGTCACTATCAATTTGGATATATCGTTGCATTTATGAGACTGAAAGTACATGAGTAAATGTCATTTTTTTTTAAATTTGACAACTGGAAACTATTGATTCACCTTAAAGCGAGTAAAACAAATTATTGGAAGTCATTGGAACCAAAAACAATAAAAAGTACTGACATCTGTCAATGTCACCAGGTAAATGTGATTTTTTAGACAATTGACATCTTGCAACTATTGATTCAACTTAATGAAATTGTTGGTAGTCATGGAAATAAATGACAATAAAAATAAAATGTATAAGTGCGTACACATTGATGTATAAGTGCAACTCTTGATTCATTATTGGTAGTCGTGGAAACAAAAGACAATAAAATGAATTGACACCTGTCACTGTCAATTTGCATATTTTGTTGCATTTGTGAGACTGAAAATACATGAATTTTGATTGAAATATATAGGTTATGCTTGGTAAATGTCAATTTTTTTAAATATGACAACTTGTAACTGATTGATTCAACTTAATTCGGGTAAAATTATGTTAGTAGTCATGGAAACCAATGACAGTAAAAAGACATCTGTCACTGTCAATTTAGTTATTTCGTTGCATTTATGAGACTCAAAATGCATGAGTAAATGTCATTTTTTTTAATTTGACAACTTGAAACTTTTGATTCACCTTAAAGCGAGTAAAACAAATTATTGGTAGTCATTGGAACCAAAGACAATAAAAAGTACTGACACCTGCCAATGTCACCAGGTAAATGTGCTTTTTTTAGACATTTGACATCTTGCAACTATTGATTCAACTTAATGAAATTGATGGTAGTCGTGAAAATAAATGACAATAAAATGAATTGACACCTGTCACTGTCAATTTGGATATTTCGTTGCATTTGTGAGACTAAAAAAACATCAATTTTGATTGAAATATATAGGTGCGTACATACTGCTTGGTAAATGTCATTTTTTTTAAATATGACAACTTGAAACTGATTGATTCAACTTAATTCGGGAAAAAAATGTTGGTAATCATGGAAACCAATGACAGTAAAAAAGACACCTGTCACAGTCAATTTAGATATTTCGTGATTTTTTTTTTAATTTGACAACTTGAATTGTGTATACTTCAAATTAATCAAGTTTTTAATTAACATTAAAAAAAACTGTGTATTTGAATGTAGTAGTTGCAAAGCAAATCAGAAATAGGTTTGGATGTCGATTTTTGTCCACTTAATTGCCTGCACGAAAACAATGAGAGTGTGCCAAAAAATGTTAGCAATATTTTACGTTCCCGTTTGGCCCCGGTGTGTTTTCTTTTTGACACATTCATCCATATATATTAGCGTTTTATATCTTGCATCATTTCACTTCGAAAATAAATTGTAAATATAAACTGACCCACTGAGCGAAAGCCGAACCACATTGAAAAAATAACAAATAAATAGTATAAAGTGTATATAAAAAAAATATATATATAAATCGAACATTGAATGGTAGAAAACGTATAAACAATGTCAAATAATTTCTAAGATGTTAAAAGCATTATATACTTAATTATTACCTAAAATATTTGCATTTCATTTGTCCAAAAAATTTGTCGACTATAGTTTTTCATTAGTAATTTGAATGACTATAATTAATTGATTTAAGAAAATAACTTATTTTTTTTATATATAAAACAATGATCAATCTGGATTTTCGTTGAGTTTGTAGGTGAAGGGAAATGGTGAATTTTGTGTGCTAATTTCGCATTGAAATTCGTCGAGAAGATTAATTGGATTTTGAGAGAGAAGGCGGATGCGCCGGGTTCGAATCTACCCAGGATAAAGGCCCTAATGTATTCCAGCCGTTTCTGTGCACGAAATTGGATTAGCCTTCGTCTTCGTTCATTAGAACTATTCATCGTAAAGGTAACGCAGATTCTGGAAGGAAAATGGAAAAATATAGATATATAGAGAGAAAATGTCAAAGCTCAAAGATAAAGGCATTTCCATTTCACAAATTTAACAAAAGAATAGTAAATTGTAAAAGATCACTTGAAAATATTTTTGTTTTTTTAATTTATTTAACAATAATTAAAAAATTACAAAAAAAGGCGCGAAATTTAAATATTATTGGGACACCCTTCATATAACTTAATAAAAATATGCTTTTTTTATTGAAATCAAAGCAAAACTAAATAACACAGAAATTATTTCACAACTAAAACGTCAAATTGAACTGTCATTGAATTTTAAAATTTTCATTGTTTTTTTTATGGAAAAGAAGATGGAAACACTAAATGACGTACAAATTGATTGACTAGTAATTCGTCAAATTGAACTGTCATTGAATTTTACAATTTACAATTATTTTTTTATTGAAAACAATATGGAAACTCTAAATAACGCACACATTATTTAACAGTAAGTAAAACGTCAAATTGAATTGTCTTTGAATTTTAAAATTTACATTGTTTTTTTTATGAAAAAGAAGATGGAAACATAAAATGACGTACAAATTATTTGACAAGTGAAACGTCAAATTGAACTGTCAATTAATTTTACAATTTCAATTGTATTTTTTATGAAAAAGAAGATGGAAACACTAAATGACGTACAAATTATTTGACAAGTAAACGTCAAATTGAACTGTCAATGAATTTTAAAATGTACATTGTTTTTTATGGAAAAATAGAGTGAAACATTAAATGACGCACACATTATTTGACAGGAGAAATGTCAAATTGAACTGTCATTGAATTTTACAATTTACAATTATTTTTTTATTGAAAACAAGATGGAAACTCTAAATAACGCACAATTTATTTAACGGTAAGTAAAACGTCAAATTGAATTGTCATTGAATTTTAAAATTTACATTGTTTTTTTATGAAAAAGAAGATGTAAACATAAAATGACGCACAAATTATTTGACAAGTGAAACGTCAAATTGAACTGTCATTTAATTTTACAATTTGAATTGTTTTTTTATGAAAAAGAAGATGGAAACACTAAATGACGTACAAATTATTTGACAAGTAAACGTCAAATTAAACTGTCATTGAATTTTACTATATAGAATGCCTTTTCATAGAAAACATGATGGAAATACTAAATGATGTATAAATTGTTTGACTAGTGAAACGTCAAATTGAACTGTCATTCAATTTTACAATTTACATTTTTTTTATGAAAACGAAGATGGAAACACTAAATGACGTACAAATTATTTGACAAGTAAACGTCAAATTGAACTGTCATTAAATTTTACTATATAGAATGCTTTTTCATTGAAAACATGATGGAAATACTAAATGATGTACAAATTGATTGACAAGTGAAACGTCAAATCGAACTGTCATTGAATTTTACAATTTACATTGTTTTTTTTTTATGAAAAAGAAGATGGAAACACTATATGACGTACAAATTATTTGACAAGAAAACGTCAAATTGAACTGTCATTGAATTTTATTATATAGAATGCTTTTTCATAGAAAACATGATGGAAATACTAAATGATGTACAAATTGATTGACTAGTGAAACGTCAAATTGAACTGTTATTGAATTTTACAATTTACATTGTATTTTTTTATAAAAAAAGAAGATGAAAACACTAAATGACGTACAAATTATTTGACAAGTAAACGTCAAATTGAACTGCCATTGAATTTTACTATATACAATGCTTTTTCATTGAAAACATGATAAAAACACTAAATGATGTACAAATTGTTTGACAAGTGAAACGTCAAATTGAACTGTTATTGAATTTTAAAATTTACATTGTTTTTTTTATGGAAAAGAAGATGGAGACACTAAATGACGTACAAATTATTTGACAGGAGAAACGTCAAATTGAACTGTCATTGAATTTTATAATTTACATTGTATTTTTTTATGAAAAAAAAGATGGAAACACTATATCACGTACAAATTATTTGACAAGTAAACGTCAAATTGAACTGTTATTGAATTTTACTATATACAATGCTTTTTCATTGAAAACATGATAGAAACACTAAATGATGTACAAATTGTTTAACAAGTGAAACTTCAAATTGAACTGTCATTGAATTTTACAATTTACATTGTTTTTTTTATTAAAAGAAGATGGAAATATTATATGACGTACAAATTATTTGACAGGAGAAACGTCAAATTGAACTGTCATTGAATTTTCAATATTCAATCATTAATTTTGTACTTGTTCTAATAATATTATTAAACAAGAAGAAATGATAAATGTTTAAATAAATTAATTTCATTGATACACAAATGTCATTTTTGACAGATATTTTACATGATTTTTTTTCTTATAATTTTTCTTTAAATTTATCTTTAAACATTTACATACTTTCTTGAGCAAAAAAATAAAACTAAACTTAATTTATAAATCATTAAATTTCAATAAAATATTTATTATAAATAATAGTTTACAAATATATATTTGTTTGAAACTTATGACAACTGTCATATATGAATAAAACTGACATTTGTTATCATTGAAGTTTTACTTTCATTGGAAAAACTTCATAAGTTATGCAATGAAAATGTGTAAAATTCATTCATGAAAGTGGATCCGTTTGATGCGAAAGCTTCGTCTATATTAAAACCTCTCTTTTTGTGGAGCTGTCAGAAATGTCATTCGTGACGGAATGTTTGCATTCCGTTGCCGTACCTATTATCAGGATTTAAAAGTACGTTAATATTTTTAGAGAATCCGGAGCGAACGCGTATTTTGATTCCGTGTCAACACGAGACACACGGGATCGACGAGCGAAAGGAAGAGAAGAAGAAGAAGAAAAGAAAAAAAAATATGAAAGAAACACATACATAAATATAAATTCAAGGTTAGGTTTCTAGTGTGCGTGTGCGACCTTCCTCTAGATTTACACATAAAAAAAATATATTCATTCCAGTATTAGCGCTAGATTGGATATGAAGATGATTTAAAGGAGAAAAAAATGCTACCACCTTTGGATGAAGATTTGAGGATGATGCTGGTTGCAGCGGCAGGATGATGCCGTTAAAGAGTTGTAGCAAGGAGCGAGAGGGATTTCTAAAAATCTATTTAAAACCGAGCGCGAGGTCCAGAAAATCGCGAAATGCCCACGTAAAATATCCCCGTCGGTCTAAATTTAACACCAACTAAGCTAGACTATTGTATTGAAATCTGACTAAAAATACATCCGACAATTATATCAATGCTGCGGCGACCGCAACGCCGTAAACTAATTTCGAATTTTGACGGACGATGATTTCTCATCATCGAACATGATGCAACGCGTATAAAACGGATGATGATCACCAGTTTAGTTCCACCTTGGATGTAAGATGTCGCATTGATCGTTTCTTATTATGATTATAGGGGAAATGAACGAGGATGGCGATGATGATCAATGAGCAACAGTTTAGTTCCGCTTCGGATGTCAGATGTCGCAACAAACTATACTTATAATGATAGAGATAATAAGGAGAAGGATGGTCATAGAGATAGGAATATGACTCAAAGGGTATAGAAAAGATGACCATGATTATAGAGTATCACAAAATTAGTTCGGCATCGCATGTCAGATGTCGCAACAATCGTTTCTTATGCTGATTTAAAGCCATGATCATAGAGATAGGAAGATGTTGCAACAGGAAAAGAAAAGATGGTGATGATGATTGAACAACAGTTTAGTTCCGCTTTGCATGTCAGATGTCGCAACGAACTTTTCTTATGATGATGATGTTAAGGAGAACGATGATCATTGAAATCAATATCACAAGATTAGTTATGCTTCGCAACGATCGTTTCTTGTGATGATGATGAGGATGATCATCAAGGTAGGAAGATGATGAAACGGGTATAGAAAAGTTCCGCTTCGGACGTNNNNAAGGTAGGAAGATGATGCAACGGGTATAGAAAAGATGGTATGATGATTGAAAAACAGATTAGTTCCGCTTTGGAAACATGGTGATGATGAAAGAACAGCAGTTTAGTTGCATCAAACTTTACTCATGATGATGATGTTTAGGAGGATGATGTTCATTGAGAAAGAAATTTGACTCAAAGTCTATACATGATCATGATGATGTAGTATATCACCAGTCAAATTCAGCTCCGAATGTTAGATGTCGCAACGATCATTTCTTATTACGATGATGATAAGACTGATGATAATGGAGATAAAACAATAATACTAAGGATATAGAACGAATGATGATGGATCTCCAGTTTAGTAACGTTTCAGACGTTAGATGTCGCAACGATCATTTATTACAATGACGATGACTAGGAAGATGCTGCAACTGGATATAAAGATGATGAATCTCCAGTTTAATTCCATTTCAGAAGTCAGATGTCGTAATTATAGAGCAAGCCAGCAAACGGAGTGACGGACAGGACAGGACGGGACACATTGATTTACGTTTATTGGAAGTCGGATATTTGGCCCGAGCATTTCGCACATTGTTACTTGTTGTAGTTACGTTTCGGTTTTTGGCTCGTCGCATGAACCTTCGACGATCCTCGCAAGGAATTTCATTACCTTCAGGATTTTACGCGCGTCCCATAAATGCAGTGTTTCCAAAACTGGCCGAGTTCCATCATCGAATAGATTCGGATAGTCCAAAGGTCGACACACGCAGAATTGGATCTCGAATAAATAGGAAACTGTGTTTCGACCTTTTAATATATGTTTTTTGTTGTTGACGTCTGAGTTACAGCCTTTTCGGCATTGAAATTAAACTACGCGCCGCGACGTCCTTTGGATTCAGTCTACAAAAATTATTATAGGAGACACGTGATTTATATAAGCAAAATCAAAACTTGATACTTGGACTCAAACCAAACTTTTACACAACGTTACAACCTTCCTCAGTTTATTCAAAGTTAAATTAATTATAATTAATTTATTAATATTAAAATATAATTAAAATTTTCAATTTAATTTATTTATATGCAATTTTGGAAACAAAAATTAATAAAAATTTTCAGGAATTGTAATTTTTTTACTAGAAAATTGAAACAAAGTTTTCCTTCATTCATAAGACTATTATTAGTGTTGAACGTCTGTTCAGTAAATCGTAACAAATTTAAAGCAATTGTCTGCAATAAAAGTTAAACACTTTTGGCTCACAATCTTCTAACAATTATTGTGGTAAAAAAGACAGTTTTCTACACATATTTTGATAAATTATTTTACATTTCCAACATAATGTTCATAATTCTTAGTTTATGAGTTGAAACTTTTCTTAACAAATTATTATAAAATATTAATAATTGAAAAATTTCGCTTTTTTTTAAATTTCTGTATTTAATTATCAATTAGGTAATTCTTGTATAACAGTTAAACATTTTTGGCTCACAAACTTCTAACAGTTTTTGTATGATAAAAAAGACAGTTTTCTAAACATATTTTAACAAATTATTTTACATTTTCAACATAATCTTCATAATTCTTAGTTGAAACATTTCTTAACAAATTATTATAAAACATTAATAATTGAAAAATTTCGCAATTTTTGATGAAAATTTAGTAATTTTTTTTTAAAGAAAATTTGTTTTTTTGTTCAATTATTAATTAGGTAAATCTTGTTAACAGTCTATGAACTAAACTATAATAAACTTTTAATATATCGATAAACACGTCCTTTTTTATAGTTTTAACGCTTCGTAAATGGGCAATAATTCACTGGTAATATTGAGCAGAAGCTTTTCGCGCGCAAATTTTGAAAAAATTTCTCTCCGGTAGTAATTTATGTGGTAAACAGTCCGTCGCCGCGGACGGACGGACACGACGTTTCGCGCTAAAAATAATTTTAATTTAAAACTAAAAATAATTAAAGGAACAGGGGGAACTTAATTACGGCAACGGCAGCCTCGGTGAGACCGTCTCACAAATTAGCGCTCATCGTGGTCAGATCGGATTGCTGCTCCTGGGGGCCTTCTTTACAATCTATACTTCTGCACTAAATGAACCTACAGATTATTTTTAAAACTACAACGTCAGCTGCACTTTCCTCACTTCTTGACAATTTCATTATAATTCTGCTATTTTTACTTTGTATTGTCCTTATGCAAGTTTTATGTAAGAACTTTGTATGAATGCATTTTTAAGAGCTGTTCGAAAACCGAAACCATTTTTCCATAAGCATAATTGTGCATAAATGTACTTTTAACAATTGATAAATTTAAGAATTCAGTGAAAATGAACATAATTCATTTTTGCATTTTGTTCGTAAACCGAAACTAAAATGAACATAATTTATTTCTGAAGTTTGTTCGAAAACCGAAACTACAATAAAAATTATATGATGAAATTGAACATAATTCATTTCTAAACTTTCTTTGAAAACCGAAACCATTTTCCCCATGATAGTAATTAATATACTTTGCAAAATCAATTGAAATAAACTACATTAAAAGTTATATCATGAAATTGTGAATAATTCGTTTTTAAACTCTGTTCGAAAACCGAAACCATTTTCCCTATGAGAGTAATTATTGCACTTTGGAAAATAAATCAATAACTTTTATCAATTGGAAAAACTATAATGAATATTATGTGATGAAATTGTACATAATTTATTTATGCAGTCTGTTCGAAAACCGAAACCATTTTCACATAAGCATAATTAATGTACTTGAAAATTTCAAGAAATCAGTGAAAATAAACATAATTCATTTCTGCATTTTGTTCGTAAACCAAAACTAAAATGAAAAAGAACATAATTCGTTTCTGAAATTTGTTCGAAACCCGAAACTACAATACAAATTATATGATGAAATTGAACATTTCTAAACTTTGTTCGAAAACCGAAACCTTTGTTTCTATGTGAGTTATTAATATACTTTGCAAAATAAATCAATAAATTCTATGAAAATCTTATGATGAAGTTTTGTTCAACTTTGATTTTAAAGTCTGTTCGAAAACTGAAGCCATTTTCTCTTAATTATTGTAAATAAATCAATAATTTTTATCAATTGAAAAAACAAAACATAAAAATGAACACAATTTGTTTCTGAAGTTTGTTCGAAAACCGAAACCATTTTCCCAATGATAGTAATTAATATACTTTGCAAAATCAATTGAAAAAAAAAACTATATTGAAAGTTATATCATGAAATTGTGAATAATTCGTTTCTAAACTCTGTTTGAAAACCGAAACCATTTTCCTCATGAGAGTAATTATTGCACTTTTCAAAATAAATCAATAACTTCTATAAACTGGAAAAACATAATGAATATTATGTGATGAAATTGAATGTAATTTATTTCTGCAGTCTGTTCGAAAACCGAAACCATTTTTCTCATAATAGAAATTTTTGTACTTGGCAAAATAAATTTCTCAAAGTTGAGTTTTATAACAACGTTGAGAAACAAATGTGGAGCAATAAAATCTATATTAAATTAGATATAAATGTCATTCAGGTTTCATTTAACAATTTACAATATTACAAAATTTCGTTTCAGTCTTATATAATTGAAGATTAGGCAATCAAATCTATATTAAATTAGCTGGGATAATGCGATAACAATAGACGACGTCTGTTGATTACATTTAACTAAACAATTTGAGTGTCAAGTTGGCAGGACTGCCGGCACCTGTTGGTATTAAACTATATGTTTTGTTCGTGTTCTCGCCCTACGACTTTTATATTTGCGCGCCGTTTATTTTAAATACGACAAACTGATATAAAACGAAATAAAACAGATTGAAAGGTAATAAAATTAAAACGTTTTTCACGCGCCGCCGCCGCTTCCACCGCCACAGCCGCCTCTAATTCATTTAAAAATAAACGCGCGCGAAAATAAATTCCATCCATGTGGAGAGACAACATCCAGAGAGAAAGAGAAATTTGACAATTTTAAGAACTTTGACAACGTATTGCATGAGATTGGTAATGCCTACAAATTTGCAAGGGCATGATTTTATCTTTGATTATCATAAATGATGGTCTAATTAGCTTATATAATTAACGAGTAATTAACTAAAATCTAAATACATTGCATTTTCAACTTTGACAGTCGATTGCAAAATAACGGTAAATGTCTCAAATCTGGCTTTAGGGTCATTAGAAAGGTAATAGTTTTGTCTTTAATTCACATATTCGATAATGCAATTCGCGTACGTAGTTATCAAGTAATTAAATAAAATGTTTATTAACAAATTTGACAGTATTTAAATAAAATCTAAAAACATCCAGAGAGATGATGATTTAAATTTGACAATTTTAAAATTTTTGATAACTTATTGCAATAGATTGGTAAAAGCTACAAATTTGCAATTAAGCTCATTTGAAAGGGCATGGTTTTTTCTTTGATTATCATTAAAGATGGTATAATTAGCTTATATAATTAACGAGTAATTAACTAAAATCTAAATACATTGCATTTTCAACTTTGACAGTTTATTGCAAAATAACGGTAAATGTCTCATATCAGGCAGTGGGGTTATTAGAAAGTAAGTAGTTTTATCTTTCATTTACATATTTGATGATACAATTAGCATGCATAGTTATCGAGTAATTAAACAAAATGTTTGTTAACAAATTTGACAGTAATTAAATAAAATCTAAAAACATTGTATTTTCAACTTTGACAGTTGATTACAAAATAACGGTAAATGTCTCAAACCTTGCAGTGGGGTTATTTGAAAGGCAATAGTTTTGTCTTTCATTTACCTATTCGATTATGTAATTGGCTAGCGTGGTTATCGAGTAATTAAACAAAATCTAAAAACAATGCTTTTCAAATTTAACAATTGATTACAAAATAACGGTAAATTTCTCAAATCTGTAAGTGGGGTTATTGGAAAGGTAATAGTTTTGTCTTTAATTTACATTTTCGATTATCTAATTGGCACGCGTGGTTGTCGAGTAATTAAATAAAATGTTGGTAACAAATTTGACAGTTGAAAATTATCAACTGTATATGGATAGGAAGAAGTTCGTATTACTTAAAAAACACGACTTCACAATTCCAATTATGTAAAATCATTATTATTTAAAGACCGGTTCGAGGCTAGCCAAAAGCAGATAGAGAATAAATATATAGAAGAAGTTGAAAATAAAAAAGAAAAAGGAGAAACTAAAACCGTTTGCTAAAAACTTCTACTACTACTACAAAAACGTTCCCGTTTTGTGTGTATACATGAGTGTGAGTGTATACGTTGTGTGTTTTTTTTTCAATGGAATTTCGATGGACTTCAAGAGTAGTGACTGGTGCTGACTGGTCGTTACGTCGGGAGGCGGGAAAATTTAAAATTAACCCAGATTGCCGCATCGAGTGACCTCGACCTCGAGCGGATCGCAAAAAAAAAATGAATCCGAAATTAAATTTGAAACAATGCTAACACGTAAGGATAACTAAAAACAAAACAAAAATAATAATATGATAATGATTAATGAAGTTGGCTTTGGAATTAGAAGCTAATCTATATAAAGAATACTTACAACATTTACGTGTCGTTTATAAATATTAATGGAAGGATGTTTAGTGAAACCGAGGGTAAATCGGATCGTTGCGCGAATAATAATGAGTTTGTTAATTACGTAACGCGTTGATGTGAATGTGAAATAAATGTAAATGAATATAGATGAAAAGTTGATGAAAATTACTGAAAACTGAGAAGGTTATGAAATGAAACTGGAAGATTTTTTGTTTTCCTACATTTTTTAGTTTGAGGAATACAATTAAGTTATGATAATTGGAAGACATGATATGCTAAGAATATATAGGAAAAAGGTAAAAATTGTAAGTTACAAATAGGAAAATTAAATGATAATAAGACTGAAAGTTATGAAAATTTAAAGATAAATAAATAAGGAAATTTTAACATAAGACATAAAAATATAATAATTTAAAGATATTTTCTCTTTCACTTTTTAAATTATTGACTAAAAAAGAAAAGAAACATTGAAGAAGACAGAAAGATTAGATGGCTGATAAATATGAAAATTTGAAGATAATTACATAAGATAATTATATTAATACAAAATATGAGGAGACTGAAAGATATGAAAATTGAAAGAGAAAAAAAAAGCTGAAATCAAAATTGAAAGACAGGAAGACTGAAAAAATATGGAAATTTTGATAAAGAAAATAGACGGACTGAAAAATGAAGAAAGCTGAAATCAAAATTGAGTAATTGAAAGACTGAAAAGTATGAAAATTCAGGAAGAAAATAGACAGAGTGAAAAATGAAAAAGCTGCAAATAAAATTGGGAAATTGAAAGACAGGAAGATTGAAAAATATGGAAATTTGTTAAAGAAAATAGACGGACTGAAAAATGAAGAAAGCTGAAATCAAAATTGGGAAATTGAAGAACAGGAAGATTGAAAAATATGAAAATTTATTAAAGAAAATAGACGGACTGAAGAATGAAGAAAGCTGAAATCAAAAGTGGAAAATTGAAAGACTGAAAAGTATGAAAATTGAGAAAGAAAATAGACAGAGTGAAAAATGAAAAAAGCTGAAATTAAAAGTGGGAAATTGAAAGGTAGTAATACTGAAAAATATGTAAATTGATAAAGAAAATAGGTGGATTTGATCAAAGAAGAAAGCTGAAAACAAAATTGGGAAATTGAAAGACAGGAAAATTGAGAAATATGAAAATTTAAAAAAGAAAATAGACGGAGTGAAAAATGAAGAAAGCTGAAATCAAAATTGGGAAATTGAAAAACACGAAGATTGAAAAATATGAAAATTTGAGAAAGAAAATAGACGGACTGAAAAATGTAGAAAGCTGAAATCAAAATTGGGAAATTGAAAGACTAAAAAGTGTATGAAAATTGAGAAAAAAAATAGACAGAGTGAAAAATGAAGAAAGCTGAAATCTAAATTGGGAAATTGAAAGGCCGAAAAGTATAAAAATTCAAGAAGCATATAGACGGAGTGAAAAATGAAGGAAGTTGAAATCAAAATTGGGAAATTGAAAGGTAGTAATACTGAAAAATATGAAAATTGATAAAGAAAATAATCAAAACTAGTGAAAAATGTAGAAAACTTAAATCTAAAATAGGCGGATTGATCAAAGATGAAAATTTAAAGATAAGTAATTTAGAAAATTATAATATAAAATGTGAAAAAGAAGAAATCTGAAAACCAAATTAAATAATTGAATGATAGGTAATTTATTTTGTTAATTTAAATATAGGAAGACAGAAGAATATGAATATATAAAGATATAAGAATTGAAAGAGAAAATAAGCAGACTGAAAAAGAAGAAAGCTGATAAAAACAAATTGGTGAACTGATAGATTGGAAGAAACCAAATTGGAAAATTGAATCATAGGTAAACTGAGAAATTTGAAAATTGAAAAATAAAATAATCGGACTGAAAAAAATAAGAAAGTTGAAAACTAAATTGGAAAAGTGAAAGGTACGAAAATTGAAAAATATGAAAATTGTAATACAAAAATATGGAAATAAAAGGATAACTTGAAAGAATATGTGAAATCTATAGGAAAATAACGAGAGGAAAGAAAAAAGGAAGATAAAAAGTTATAAAAATGTAAAAAGACAATAAAATAGTTAGATTTTCTTTATAAACTAATAAACTTAATAAAATGAAAGTTGTAAAATAAACAACATAGAAAAGAAAAAAAGAAAATAAAAACAGAATTCCTCAAATAATTTGCAATTTCAAACAAATACAGAGCTTTTTATTACCGACGCCTTTCGTGCCTTTCCAAAATTCTAGTTCAAATAGTCGTCTATTTTTTTTTTGCTTCTTAACTTCTCTTTTCCATCTTCATCTCGATTCTTAAATAAACCGCCTACGAAACATGTATATTTACTTCGCGAATGTAAAATATCGTAAAACGTAACGTAATATCGGCGAGGCAATCATCGGTCGACATATAGTAAAATCGTAAAGTTTTACTAAAATTCATTAACATTTCTGCACGATCACTATTTCCATCTATTCCGTATTAGAAAAAAACCCTACAAAAACATATAAAAATCATTTAATAACGTGAAAAATATATTTTAGTTTTTAAGATAATTCTTATGACAATTTCATAAAATCTGCTACAATCATCTTCTGATATAAAATTTTGTCTTCTTTCGTAAACGTAATAAGAAACGCACTTTACATTCAATTGATGGTAAAATTCAACGCATTTTCAAATTGGATTTATGTGTTATTTGTATAACACGTGCATGCAATAAACATACAAAACAAACAACAACTTCTTACGTAGGTGATTGCAATTAATGTATCGAATTGCTGCGGTTAAATGTAACAACAATGCGTATATGAAAAAAAACGAGATAAATCTGTTATGTAAACCGAACACGTGTTACGCAACGGGTCTATATTGCAAGCCCGACAACCGAAGGACCGTCTATTGAAATCCTGACGATCAAAATCCCGACTACCATAATCCCGATTATATCGAAATCCCGACTACCATAAACATGTTATTGTATACATTTATAATAATAAAAGACACTGTCGGTATTTTGATATAGTCGGGATTTTGATTGTCGGGATTGTAGTAGTTGGGATTTTGACATAGGCTTGCGATTGCCACCGTTACGCAACGAATGTAGTAAATAAGGAACGATTAAAATATTTGAATATATAGGCAACACAATTTACACCCATTATCATTTAAATTGTTATTGATTGTCATTGAACATTAACATATTTTAGTTATATTATTGATTAACGTGTAAATTTAGATACAATTTTGTTTTTTTTTTCACTTAAATATTTTTGTATGTCAAAAATTATTTGTATTAATAACTGAAATAATTTAATTTTGTTTATTTTTTGTTGTTGTTGTCATGGTTATGTAAAAACTAGTGTAGTGTCAACCATGGAAATCTAAGGTAACTATAGAATATTTAGACCGAGATTTCAGGTATTTGAAGCAACTTTTTCAAAATTTTCAGAAAATGAAAAAAAAAACAAAATTATAATTATTAAATTAATTTATTTATTAAATATATTTACAATAAATACAAAATACACAAATTAATACAAACAACTTTAATTGAATCCAAAAAACGTTATCATTAACTTTGTTATTATCAACTCAAGTATTTTGAATTCACTTATTCAATCTTTGAACTTCGATAGACGTTTTTCTGCTTTGCTGAAAGATAATTTTCATGCATCCTCATTTATCGCAAATATCCACAATCATTGAATTAAACTATAATTGAAAATAACATTACAGAGTTTGTTTATTCAAAACATATAATTACTGCACTGAAAGTTCATTATACTGGAAAATACCTCTCATAGTGCGGATAATCAGTTTTAAACCGCACTAATCGAGGACCGTATTAAAATAAACAGCACAAAAAGAGATTTGACACAAAATTATTTTATGTTCCAATTTTTTAGAATTAATTTTTGTTTTGTTTATTTTTTTAATTTTCATACCGTACTATGTGAATCCGCAATATTCGAGGTTTTTTTTTTCATATTATGTATCATAATTTATTTACAGTCAATAAAATAACAAATTGTTTACAAAAAAAACACAAAACTATGTGAAACAAAAATCAGATTATGAGTGAAAAATGATTAATTAATGTAGACATAAATCAAAATTAAGATTAGTATGTCTACATTGTTTACATTAGATTATTTTAGTAACACAAACTTGAAGGATGCAATAAAACGCTGATTTTTTTTTATAATGCGATGTGAATTACAGTCATTCTGTATCAAATGATGATTTGTAAATTTAAAGTAGGTCAAAAGATTATGACACGCAAAGAAGATTATGTAAATTTGCACAGAGATTGAATAATTTTACCTGAAATAAAATAAATGTAAATTTGAAAATAACTGAAGAAGATTAATTTCTAATTTATAAAGTTTCACTTAAAACTATTTCCATTTATTAAATTTAATTGTAAAAAGAAACAAACTTGAAACGTAAATGTAGCACAAATTATTAATTTTATGTAACACCTGCATAAACACTTGCTTTTTAATTGAACACCTGCGTGAACACCTGAGTTTTAATTGAACACCTGCGTTATAATTGAACACCTGCGTTATAATTGAACACCTGCACTTTCATTGAACACCTGCGTTTTCATTGAACACCTGCATGAACATCTGCGTTTTAATTAAAGATCTGCGTGAACACCTGCGTTTTCATTGAACACCTGCACGAACATCTGCGTTTTAATTGAAGATCTGCGTGAACACCTGCGTTTTCATTGAACACATGCATGAACATCTGCGTTTTAATTGAACACCTGCGTTTTCATTAAACACCTGCGTTTTTATTAAACACTTGCGTTTTAATTGTACATAAGTGAAATTAATTTGCTTAATATACAATAGGAATAGATTTGAAATAAATATTAAAGTTTTGTTTAATATTGTTGTTGAAAACTTTATAAATCTTCTCCACTTTTCTCAATAAAACTGCAAGAAAACATAAATAAATAAAGGAAACTACAAGATTTTTTTGTTAATTAATATCAATGTAAAATTTCAATATAAACTTTTGTGATTTGTGTATGCATTAAAAGCAATTACATTAATTTTGATATAATTTTTCTTTAACGCACATTTTTTGTTGCAAATTATCGAAACTGATCACAATTAGTTTTATTTATGTAATAAAAGTAGTTTAATATTAATATATGACTCACCTTTATTTAATTGAATAAACGAATAAACATTGTAATAAACTCTTTAGAAATTAGTTAAGATTTCATCACAGTTTTGAATGAATACGTCTGAATTTCTAAAAATTATTTGTATTAATACCTGAAATAATTTAATTTTATTTATTTTTTGTTGTTATTGTCATGGTTATGTAAAAAATGGTGTAGTGTCAATTATTAAAATCTAAGGTAACTATAGAATCTTTAGACCGAAATTTCAGGTATTTGAAGCAACTTTTCAAAATTTTCAGAAAATGAAAAAGAAAACAAAAATATAATTATTAAATTTATTTATTTATTAAATATATTTACAATAAATACAAAATACACAAATTAATAGAAACAACTTATAAATCTTCTCCACTTTTCTCAATAAAACTGCAAGAAAACATAAATAAATAACGGAAACTACAAGATTTTTTTGTTAATTAATATCAATGTAAAATTTCAATATTTCAATATAAACTTTTGTGATTTGTGTACGCATTAAAAGCAATTACATTAATTTTGATATACTTTTTCTTTAACGCACATTTTTTGTTGCAAATTACCGAAACTGATCACAATTAGTTTTATTTATGTAATAAAAGTAGTTTAATATTAATAAATGACTCACCTTTATTTAATTGAATAAACATTGTAATAAACTCTTTAGAAATTAGTTAAGATTTCATCACAGTTTTGAATGAATGCGTCTGAATTTCTAAAAACACCCATTGCACATTTCGAACGCTTGCGGAAAAAAAAATTGAGTCAAGTTGCGAACGTGCCGCTAACTATCATAACAAGATGATAATTGAGTTTCCAAATAGTGAAGTGACTTCTTCACCTCCTTACTTATCAGGCGAGGACCGAATGGAGAGAGAGAGAAAGAGGATGTTCTGATAAGGATTGGGAATTTAAAGTACGATTCACGAATTCTCATTTTCATTCCCATCGAAAATGTTCCTCGCGTTGGTTTTCGTGGCTGTACTGCTGCTCTTCCTCTACTTGAAGTACTATGTCACCTTCAATTACTGGCAGCGAAGAGGCGTCAAGTTCGAGAAGACGCATTCGATTTTCGGCAACATAGGTAAAAACATTCTTCAGCGCCAATCCATGGCTGATCTGATTGCGAACATCTACAAGAAACATTCGGAAGAACCGTGAGTTTATTCAATTGTTTTAAACTTAGTTCAATTGGTTTTTTTCTTTTGAAGATACTTCGGAATCTTCACGTTCATGAACCCGACTTTGGTGGTGAAAGACCCGGAGATCATCAAGGAAATCGCAGTGAAGAATATCGATAACTTCATCACGCACAAGTTGTTCTCTAGTGGTGATGGGTCTCACGTCTTCAGCAAGAATCTGTTCGCTACTTCTGGTACGCTTCAATCAATTGAATTGAAGATGAGAGGTAATTTGAGGTTTTTTTTTTCAGGATCCATATGGAGGAACACAAGACCTTCTTTATCTCCCGCTTTTACTGGTAGCAAAATGAGGGCTATGTACGATTTGGTAAACGAATGCTCGATGCAATGGTTCAAGACTTTCGAAGCCAAAAACGAAGAGACTATTCTCGTCAATCTCAAAGAGGACATCATCATCAGATTCACCATAGACGTTATATCCACGTGCATCTTCGGATTGAAGAGCAATTCTTTCGAGGACAAAAACAACGAGTTCTTCAAACGCGCCCATTCCGTCGGAGATTTTGGTGGCAACAAGATCTTCGCCCTCTTCGGTTACTGCATTCCTCAATTCATCGTCAAAGTGAGTCCTCGATTAGCCGAAATCAACAAATTGGTAATTGCTTAAACTGTTAGATGTTCGATTTGAGGATTGTGCCGAACGATGATCAAGAGTTCTTCGAGCGCGTCGTCATGGAAACCATCAAGATGCGTGTCCAAAACAACATAGTTCGTCCGGATATGATCAATCTGCTGATGGACTCGAGGAAAGGAAAACTGACGCACGACACTGACGGAGATTTAAACGATACCGGTTTCGCTACCATCGAGGAATCGAGTTTGGGAAAATCCAAAGTCAACGGTGAGATGGCCGACGATGAGATCGTCGGTCACAGCTTGCTCTTCCTCATCGCCGGATCCGATACCACAGCTTGCGGTTTGACCTTCCTCATTTACGAGTTGGCTTTGCATTCCGACATCCAACAAAGGCTTTACGAAGAAATCGCCGAGTACTTAGAGGAGGGTAAAGGTAAAATCTCGTACGAGAACATCCTGAAAATGAAGTACCTGGATATGGTTTGCTCAGGTAAGCGATTGAATACACAATCAAATGATGTTTTTTTTGATAATTCAAACAATTCTTTGTTAGAAACCTTGAGGAAGTGGCCTCCACTACCTGTGACGGACAGATGCACCTCGAGACCATACGAAATCAAGAGCGAAAACAAGAAATCTTTGCGTCTGGAATCGGGAACGGTTGTGTGGTTCCCGGTTTTCAGCATTCACAGGGATCCGAAATACTACGAAGATCCTGAAAGGTTCGATCCGGAACGTTTCAGTGATGAGAACAAAGACAAGATCAACAAAGACGCGTACCTTCCTTTCGGCGTTGGACCGAGAGCATGCATTGGTAAAGGATAACGATTAATTAACAAATTATTAGATTACTATTTAATTGTTGATTTAGGTTCAAGATTGGCGATGCTCATGTTCAAATCCATTCTTGTGCATATATTGAACAACTTTGAAGTGGTGCCAGTTGAGAAGACTCCAATTCCATTAGAATTAAGCAAGAAACATATATTTTTAAATCCGAACAGTCCCGTTTGGCTAGGCCTAAAGCGAAGGACTCATTAAGATAGACTCGAGCCGCGCATATCTTATGCAATTAATCCTAATCATCCACTCTAAATCATTTTCTATTCTTAGGTAAAACTCACTCTAAATAAATATTTAAAACTTACAGCGCTTCGCGTTTCATTTGATCCACAACTAGATAAACCTTAACATAACAAAATAAGACTTTCACCTCCTAAAATAAACGAAAAGTTTATTTATGAACAACTCTGACTGTTTTCTTTCAATACAAATAACACACTTTAAAACTGCACTAAATGAGACTTAACTATTTAAAGAAGAAAAAAACTATCATATAAAAAATTTACTACATTTTTAATTTATTTTAATTTTTCTCAATTAAAAATTAGTTTTTTCTTTGAAAATTTTCAATTCGCACTATAGAGAATTCGCATTGATCGAAGCCGCACTATTCGATGTATTTCTATATTGTAATATAATATTGAGAAATGCAGTTGAGGATACAGGTGAGATTTCAGGTAAAATTAGTTTATTTTGATTAACTTTCAAACCGCACTAATGGAAGCCGCACTATTCGAGGTATTTCTGTATTGTAATTCTATATTGAAAATTACAGTTTTGTAGACATTTTTGTGAAAGAAAATGTAAGAAATAATTCTTTGTAATCTTCAGTGTTCGTTTTTTTTTGTAAGATGAGATTTCAGGTAAACATTTGCAATTTCATAAAGTATTTATAATTTAGTTTGTTTTGATTCATTTTCAAACCGTACTATAGAGTATCCGCACTAATCGAAGCCGCACTATTCGAAGTATTTCTGTATTGTAATTCTATATTTAAAGTTACAGTTTTGTAGAAATTATTGTATAACAAAATGTAAGAAATAAATCTTTGTAATCTTCAGTGTTCGTTTATATTTTGTAAGGTGAGATTTCAGGTAAACATTTGCAATTTCATAAAGTATACGAAACCGCACTATTCGAGGTATTTCTGTATTATAATTCTATATAAAAAAATACAGTTTTGTAGAAATTCATGCATAAGAAAATATAAGAAACAAATCTTTGTAATCTTCAGTGTTCGTTTATATTTTGTAAGGTAAGATTTCAGACAATTTCATGAAGCATTTGTAAAATTAGTATGTTTTGATAAATTTTCAAACCGTACTATAGCGAATCCACACTATTCGAAGCCGCACTATTCGAGGTATTACTATATTGTAGTTCTATATTGAAAATTACAGTATTTAGAAATTATTGCAAAAAAAATATGTAAGAAATAATTCTTTGTAATCTTCAGTGTTTGTTTATAGTTTATAAGGTAAGAGTTTAGGTAAACATGTGCAATTTCATAAAGCATTTGTAGAATTAGTTTGTTTTGATTAATTTTCAAACCACACTATAGTGAATCCACACTATTCGAAGCCACATTATTCGAGGTATTCCTGTATTGTAATTCTATATTGAAAATTACAGTTTTGTAGAAATTCATGTATAAGAAAATGTAAGAAATAAATCTTTGTGATCTTGTAAGGTGAGATTTCAGGTAAACATTTGCAATTTCATAAAGCATTTGTAAAATTAGTATATTTTGATTAACTTTCAAACTGTACTATCTCGAATACGCACTGATTGAAGCCGCACTATTCGAGGTATTTCTGTATTATAATTCTATATGGGAAAATACAGTTTTGTAGAAATTATTGTAAAAGAAAATGTAAGAAATAATTCTTTGTAATCTTCAGTATTCGTTTTTTTTTGGTAAGGTGAGATTCCAGGTAAACATTTGCAATTTGATAAAGTATTTATAAAATTAGTTTGTTTTGATTAATTTTCAAACCGCACTATAGTGAATCCACACTATTCGAAGCCACATTATTCGAGGTATTCCTGTATTGTAATTCTATATTGAAAATTACAGTTTTGTAGAAATTCATGTATAAGAAAATGTAAGAAATAAATCTTTGTAATATTCAGAGTTCGTTTTTATTTTGTAACGTGAGATTTCAGGTAAAATTAGTTTGTTTTGATTAACTTTCAAACAGCACTATAGCGAATCCGCACTATTCGAAGCCACACTATTCGAGGTATTTCTGTATTGTAATTTTATATTTAAAATTACAGTTTTGTAGAAATTCATGTATAAGAAAATGTAAGAAATAAATCTTTGTAAACTTGTAAGGTGAGATTTCAGGTAAACATTTGCAATTTCATGTTTTGATAAATTTTCAAAATGCACTATAAGGAATACGCACTGATAGAAACCACACTATTCGAAGTATTTTTGTATTATATATAATGGAAAAATACAGTTTTGTAGAATTTTTTTTAAAAGAAAATGTAAGAAATAAATCTTTGTAATCTTCACTGTTCTTTTTTATTTTGTAAGGTGAGATTTCAGGTAAACATTTGCAATTTTATAAAGCATTTGTAAAATTAGTATGTTTTGATACATTTTCAAACCGCACTATAGCGAATACGCACTGATCGAAGCCGCACTATTCGAGGTATTTCTGTATTGTAATTCTATATTGAAAATTACAGTTTTGTAGAAATTATTGTATAAGAAAATATAAGAAATAAATCTTTGTAATCTTCAGTGTTCGTTTTTATTTTGTAAGGTAAGATTTCAGGCAATTTCATAAAGCATTTGTAAAATTAGTATGTTTTGATAAATTTTCAAACCGCACTATAGCGAATACGCACTGAAGGAAGCCGCACTATTCGAGGTATTTCTGTATTATAATTCTATATGGAAAAATACAGTTTTGTAGAAATTCATGCAAAGAAAATATAAGAAATAAATCTTTGTAATCTTCAGTGTTCGTTTTTATTTTATAAGGTAAGATTTCAGGCAATTTAATGAAGCATTTGTAAAATTAGTATGTTTTGATAAATTTTCTAACCGCACTATAGCGAATTCACATTATTGGAAGTCGTACTATTCGAGGTATTTCTGTATTGTAGTTCTATATTAAAAATTACAGTTTTGAAGAAATTATTGCAAAAGAAAATGTAAGAAATAAATCTTTGTAATCTTCAGTGTTCGTTTATATTTTGTAAGCTAAGAGTTCAGGTAAACATGTGCAATTTCATAAAGCATTTGCAGAATTAGTATGTTTTGATAAATTTTCAAACCGTACTATAGCGAATACGCACTTATCGAAGCCGCACTATTTGAGGTATTCCTGAATTGTAATTTTATATTGAAAATTACTGTTTCGAAATAAATCTTTGTAATATTCAGAGTTCGTTTTTATTTTGTAACGTGAAATTTCAGGTAAAATTAGTTTGTTTTGATTAATTTTCAAACCGCACTATAGCGTATCCACACTATTCGAAGCCACATTATTCGAGATATTTCTGTATTGCAATTTTATATTTAAAATTACAGTTTTGTAGAAATTCATGTATAAGAAAATGTAAGAAACAAATCTTTGTGATGTTGTAAGGTGAGATTTCAGGTAAACATTTGCAATTTCATAAAGCATTTGTAAAATTAGTTTGTTTTGATAAATTTTTAAACCGCACTATAGCGAATACGCACTAATCTAAACCGCACTATTCGAGGTATTTCTGTATTATAATTCTATATGAAAAAATACAGTTTTGTAGAAATTCATGCATAAGAAAATATAAGAAATAAATCTTTGTAATCTTCAGTGTTCGTTTTTATTTTGTAAGGTGAGATTTCAGGTAAACATTTGCAATTTCATAAAGTATTTATAAAATTAGTTTGTTATGATTAATTTTCAAACCGCACTATAGCGAATCCACACTATTCGATGCATTTCTGTATTATAATTCTATATAGAAAAATACAGTTTTGTAGAAATTTTTGTAAAAGAAAATATAAGAAATAAATCTTTGTAATCTTCAGTGTTCGTTTTTTTGTAAGGTCAGATTTCAGGTAAACATTTGCAATTTTATAAAGTATTTATAAAATTAGTTTGTTTTGATTCATTTTCAAACCGTACTATAGCGAATCCGCACTAATCGAAGCCGCACTATTCGAGGTGTTCCTGTATTGTAATTCTATATTGAAAATTACAGTTTTGTAGAAATTCTTGTAAAAGAAAATGTAAGAAATAATTCTTTGTAATCTTCAGTGTTCGTTTTTTTTTGGTAAGGTAAAAGTTCAGGTAAACATGTGCAATTTCATAAAGCATTTTTAGAATTAGTATGTTTTGATAAATTTTCAAACCGTACTATAGCGAATACGCACTTATCGAAGCCGCACTATTTGAGGTATTCCTGTATTGTAATTTTATATTGAAAATTACAGTTTTGAAGAAATTGTTGTATAACAAAAAGGAAGAAATAAATCTTTATAATATTCAGAATTCCTTTTTATTTTGTAAAGTGAGATTTCAGGTAAAAATAGTTTGTTTTGATTAACTTTCAAACCGCACTATAGCGAATCCACACTATTCGAAGCCACACTATTCGAGGTATTCCTGTATTGTAATTCTATATTGAAAACTACAGTTTTGTAGAAATTCATGTATAAGAAAATGTAAGAAATAAATCTTTGTGATCTTGTAAGGTGAGATTTCAGATAAACATTTGCAATTTCATAAAGCATTTGTAAAATAAGTATGTTTTTTAAATTTTCAAACCGCACTATAGCGATTCCACACTATTTGAAGCCGCACTATTCGAGGTATTTCTTTAATTATAATTTTATATGGAAAAATAGCGTTTTGTAGAAATTCATGTATACGAAAATATAAGAAATAAATCTTTATAATCTTCAGTGTTCGTTTTTTTTTGTAAGGTGAGATTTCAAGTAAACATGTGCATTTTCATAAAGCATTTGTAAAATTAGTATGTTTTGATAAATTTTCAAACCGCACTATAGCGAATCAACACTATTCGAAGCCGCACTATTCGAGATATTTCTGTATTGTAATTCTATATTGAAAATTACAGTTTTGTAGAAATTCATAAATCTTTGTAATCTTTAGTGTTCGTTTTTTTTTGATAAGGTGAGGTTTCAAGTAAACATATGCAATTTTAGAAAACATTTGTAAAATTAGTATGTTTTGATTAACTTTCAAACTGTACAATAACAAATACGCAATGATCGAAGCCGCACTATTCGAGTTATTTATGTATTATAATTCTATATGGAAAAATACATTTTTGTAGAATTTTTTTGTAAAAATGTAAGAAATAATTCTTTGTAATCTTCGGTGTTCGTTTTTTTTTGGTAAGGTGAGATTCCAGGTAAACATGTGCAATTTCATGAAGCATTTGTAAAGTGTAAAAGGTGTTTGCTTTCAAATTTATACACACATACAAAGTTTCTACAACAGCTGTTGTATTCATCTTTCGCACCTTTATATTTGTATGATTCGAATTTTCTGTTACTTCTTATAATACCCAGATTTTTACAATTTATTTTCAAATATTTTGTGTTTCTTTTTTTTTGGTTTTTAATAAATTCTATGTAAAACTAATATAAAAATCTTTACACACAATTTTAAAGAAAAAAGTATCTTAAAGTATTTTTTTCTATAATTATTGGATTAATTATAAAAAATTTGTAAAAATTGTGAAATAAATAAATAATTTTACAAAAATTTGGCGCACAACGTGAGACGGTTACAATTATGTACATATATAAGATACAAATGTTTTGTTGCTATGGGAACAAATAAACAAACATAAGAAACGTGATGATAATATTTTGTTTTTAGTAATTTTATTACATCAAGTAAAGTTTTAGTAAATATAAAAGAAAAAATATAATTGATAAATTTATGTGTGTCATCAAAACAATTAATTGCAACTTTTATTTTATCTGCATTGAATTAATTACTAAAAACGTTGTGAAAAAAGTGTAAATTATCAAATTTCATAGTTTTTTAAACGTTTGTTAAATGATTCAAACGCGTAATTTAATAGTAAATATTATGTCTGTACAAGAAGTGAAGAAATATATTTGTGTATAAAATTGTAACAAAAAAATTGTAATCTAAAAATAGAACAGAACAGAAAATTGAGAAATTTGTGCTGAATAACCGTTACGAGCGAAAAATCTCGACGATTATTATTCGTAAACTACGTTTATCTCTCTGCTTTCATGCGCTAATCTCGTTATTGCGTTACATACACACGCTAGAATGTGTTTTGCTCGATGTTCAATTAAAATTATTGGATTGCCACGCTTCTGCAGCAAGACATTGGTCATTTTGTAACTGAAACAAAACAGGTGTCATTCGTAACTCATTACCTGACGCTCGATTATAGTCCAAGGGCTCCTTAAATGTAAAAATACTACCGAGATAGAACGAATATAAATAGACGCCATCTATTGGTTGGAAAACTTAATTAAAGTCATGTTTAGTAATTATTTATTGAAACAAGAACAATCTCTTTAAAGCAAAATCTAATATTGATACAAAAACGCCTAAAAATTATGCACCAACCCAATAGAAATGTAAAAGATACAATTAATGTTAATTAATAATGTAGATTTGTAAAATATAAATATCTATTTGTTATTTACTTACAAAAGTCATCCAGTAAATCACGTCTTAGCTTATTAAAATTAAATTAATGAAGTTTTTTTTTTAACATTTTAGTTTTTACATAAAACTAGTTGATTTAGCACAAAAGTAAATTTTAAGAATCAAATGACAATGATAAGTTAACGAATTTAAATAATAGTTAATTTTAATTATTATAATTTTCACATTTTTTATATAATTTCTACTACTTTTTTTAAACATTTGTATTCAAAAAGTAAAAAAAAAAAGGGAAAAATCTACGTTTTAATTGAACAACTGTATAACACCTGCGTGAACACCTGCATGAACACCTACGTTTTAATTGAACAACTGAATAACACCTGCATAAACACCTACTTTTAATTGAACAACTATATAACACCTGCATAAACACTTACGGTTTAATTGAACAACTATATAACACCTGCGTGAACACCTACTGTTTAATTGAACAATTATATAACACCTGCATGATCACCTACGGTTTAATTGAACAACTATATAACACCTGCATGAACACCTACGTTTTAATTGAACAACTATATAACACCTGCATAAACAGTTACGGTTTAATTGAACAATTATATAACACCTGCATGAACACCTACGGTTTAATTGAACAACTATATAACACCTGCGTGAACATCTCCATGAAAACCTGCGTTTACTTGAACACCTGAGTTTTATTTTTTTCTTCACTTAAAACACAGAAACTTATTAGAATTTATATAAATTAAACAACATAAACGATTGTGATATGTGTAAATTGTCGTAATACGTATTAAAGAAAGTTCAATGTCAATTAATGATAAATATTCCATATATATATTTATAAAATTTTCTAAACAATTTTTTAGTATTAAATATTTTAAGTTTTTTTTTATAGTGGACAATTTAAAAAGCAAATGGTGATAGCCAATTAGAAAAGAAAAACCGCCTAAAATATAAAGAATTTAATTAATGTATTCAAAGAAAAAATATGTTTATTAGCCAATTGAAATAGAAAAATCACCTAAAATATAGAGAATTTAATCGATTAATTAAGTTCATTAAAAAAATGGTTGATAGCCAAATTAAAAGAAAAATTACATAAAATATACAGAATTTAATCGATACATTTATTAAGTAATTAATAAACATAACATTGATGTGTTAGCAAACATTACGTTATCATGAAAATTCACATTAATAATATTAATATTAATCGCATTAGCGATAGTAAACAGATAAAGTGTAAATCAATAACAAAATTTGGCTGTTATCGTCGAGGACTTTCCTTCATTAACGTGTAGTAAACACAAAAAGGAGGTATAATAAAATGCGCACGTTCGTACATTTCGGTCATTTCGCAGCAAATTTATACAATCCGAGCGTCGTTTCTTTTGTGCCTTAATTTCTTCGTAAACACAATCAATTTCGCTCGTCTTCACGGCCAATTAATTTAGCGAAAAAAGCAACAATGCACAAATAAACGTTTGTAGCCGCAACAACAGATGCAACTTCTTTATTGCTTCAATAACCTAAGGAAGAGGCTGCTTTAAAGCTACGTTTTTAAACGTGAAAATGTCAACTTTAAATGTTAAAGTATCATAAACAAAAGTGTATTTCAAATTTGAGGTTAGGTAATTTAAGATTAGGTTACGTTAGTTTATATTAGGTTAGGAAAATTTAGGTTAGGTTACATATTATTTAATTTGTTCCAATGTTTTCAAATGCGACATCTATGATTTTTATTGTGTTACAATATAACCGTATACAGGGTCGTAAAATGAAACTTTTCGTATTTTATATTAGGGTTAGGTAAGTATAGGTTATGTTATATATTAATGAAGTCCTTCAAACGTTTAAATATGCGACATGTATGGTTTTATTCTATGTGTACATTGCAATTATACAAGGTCGTAAAATGAAACTCTTGACATTTTAGATCAAGTTAGGTAAGTTTTGGTTAAGTTACATATTTGTATTAGTTAAATATGATTTTACTATAAGGCTACCTTGTAATTAAACAGGGTCGTAAAATGAAACTTTTGATATTGAAAGAAATCCTCATTTTACAATCATATCTTCAAATTTATATTGTCATTCTTTACAAAATCCATCAATAATTGTTACTGTAGAAAGTCGTAAAACGGGACCTGCATTCAATTTATTTAATTAATAGACTCTAGTAGATTCTTGCGATCTATATAAATCGAATATGCAATATTATTTATATTTAAAATGTGTAAGTTTTCAGTGATCTCTAAATATATACGCAAAATTACTTTCATCTATTTATACGCAGTATTTTAAAATCCCATTCGCGAGAGGACGGAGTGTCAGTATATTTAGATTTTCGGTAAATAGAATATAAAAGTCCAGTGCATAGCATTACAGAAAAAAAAAACTAGTATGCAAATTAAAGTAGTAGTAATAAGATTGATTTACTAATATCGAATTTGTTTTAAACAGACTTTGTTTTTGTAATAAGTTTTAATATTCGTAGCGTTACAGATTGATATGAAGAAGACAATGTGTTGTATAATTTGAATAAACAGCAGTATTTTCAGGTATAGATCAATACGACATCTATGAACTAATTATTATAACTTTTGACATTTGACGTTGTCAGAATAAGATGTGACATCTATAAATAAATTTGTTAAAAACTATGCAAATAAGGTCTCTTTTTACGACTTTTTTTTATTAAAGCTTTTTTCAAAATCATTTACTAATTGACAAATAGAAAATTACATAAAGATTAAATTTTCGGCGTTTCTGGAAAATTCATTTTACGACCTTGTTTTCAGGAATATAATAAGGTTGAGAGAAGGAAGAGAATAAAAAAAAATGCAGATTTTTATTAATGATTTAAGAGATGATGAGCACTAATAGACTTTGTATATAATAAAGTATAAATATTTGAAGAGCATAAATTGCGGACAGCTGTATTAATTACACCATAAAATTAAACATATTTTCCATCGCTGAAATATAGAATCCTCATAGTTACTTGCATATGTACAAGTACTTTGACATTATGAATAATGCGTGAAGTTAATACTCTTGAGGTCAATACTCTATCACCACGGAAACGCATAGCTTTTTTTTGTGTGTATGTATACAGATTTCAATTGTTTCTCGTGCGCAAAAGTGCGTCCTTCGGGGTTAGTACGCGTCGAAATTATAAATATTTGTAGTGCGGAGCGTGCACATCGAAAATAATTTGCAATAAATTTGGAAACAAATACTTTGGCAACGATCCAGAAACTTCACGTCGATTCACACACCGTGTTCCTCTTCCTCTCGCACCGGAGGAGGTCCATCGTCATCATCGCCGCGTTAATTAATATATGAACAGCTCAAAGAAGAAAGACAAATGAAGATCAGAGAGTGGGTGGAAACAAATGCATTCGGGAATAGTGCATTTGTTTTTTCGAAAATAACACGTGCGATCTCAGTGAATGACGAAGAGGATTTGTTTCAATGCAATTTTTATACATGTCGGTTCTTTGCATTTAGATCTTCACTGTTGTAGTAAATTCTTCAAATTAAAGATATTTCATATCCTTTTGAATTAAAATCTTTTTGTATCAACATTATTAAATAAATTGTAGGAAACATTATTGTTTTTACATAAACTCTTCCAAAAGTTAAACAATTTTTAACTTTCGTATTAAAAAAACAACGATTTCCTCCCTTTGACATAAGGTGACAGCTGTCTTTTCGCAACCCCATATGTTGACAAACGCTACCTTACTATCTTTCTCAACCTTTTAAATTTTAATGCGTCACAAAATGACAGCTGTCACCATGTGTCAAAGGGTGTACAAATACATATGGACAAATAAATAATATTTTTTAACAATTAAACTACGAACTTTTATTATAATAAAATTGTTATAAAATGAAGAAACAAAAACAAAGACACGATAAAATATGTATGGAATGAAGGAACAATATTAAAAAAAAAAAGATAATTATATAACATTAAAATAAGAGTTTTAATAAAAATCTACGAATCTCAGTTTTTGTCTTGTAATTGTAGAGGATGAATAAATAGTAATGATAATTTAACGATAAAACCACGAACTTTTATTACAATAAAAATGTAAAATGAAGAAATAGGACAAAGAAACGGTAATGGATTTTGTCTTTTCTGAGGATGAATAAACGGCAGAGTTAGATAATATACATGTATATTTTTGTTTATCCCTGAACAATCTCGGACCCTAAATGAGTGTGAATCATCGACGATTCAGAGAAGTAGTACGAATTACAGACGAGAGAGCAAAGAAGAGGGAAAAAAAAACCTGAGTAGAAGGAAATAAATAAATGAAAAGGTCTGGTCGTGCGAGAGCCAAATCCCCAGCCAAATACATTTTTAGAAAATTATTATGAAATTACACGCGCCTCTCCGTGACTCTCTCTCTCCGCTCTCCTGTCTAGTCTGCAAATACATCTACCCAAAAAAAATAATATTTGATCCCTTCTCTCCGCAAAAGTTAGTTCGAATTAATCATTTCGCAATTCTTCATACAATTACCTCTACCAAAAATTGAATGCCTTCAAAAGTTCTTGCGTCTTCGGAATCCTTTCAATTCAAATTAATCATTTCGCATCTTTTAATTACGTTCGTTAATTCTGGCTGTCCCTTCATTTGCGGCTGGAAAAAAAAGCAAGAATAGTTTTAAATATTTTCAGTTTGATTTATGTAAATTGTTTAACATGATTCCTTTTGATTTTGATGAACGAACATTACTGTTAATGTGTTTTGAAGAAAGAGAATGAAACAAAGAAAAGAAGGCTTAGAATGTATATAAATTTATAACGAACCATTACGTAAATGTGCGTGGGCAAGGACCGGTG
Organism: Nicrophorus vespilloides; assembly: GCF_001412225.1. Taxonomy (NCBI): domain Eukaryota; kingdom Metazoa; phylum Arthropoda; class Insecta; order Coleoptera; family Silphidae; genus Nicrophorus; species Nicrophorus vespilloides. The sequence continues at coordinate 103,539 of NW_017099582.1, forward strand.
CAGCAAGGAATTCAAGTGCTCTTGTCTTAAAGATGGGCCGTCTGTACTATTTTCAGGCACGCTCAGGACTAGCCTAGGCAATGACACACTGCCCGCTATTAACGGATACAGGTTGTACTTGAGCTTCCTCCTGTCGCCTGGTAAAATCGTCGTCTGGAACTGAAACACGAAGAGAAGAAAACATAGTCGTTTTATTTTTTCTTTTATAAAAAAAAAATCAACAACAATTGGGTGAAAAAAAAACAGGGGATCAACTTTCCTACCGGTTAGATAATATCGGTTTAAAAATGTGGAAAAAACTGGAGCAACGAGCGAAAACAAGTAGAAATAAAAATATACACGCGCAAGCGGAGAAAATGAAACACTTGTATATATATAAAAAAAACATGTACATAAATAAATAACGTTTGAAACGGTGTCAAAGCAATTTTTTAAATAAATTGGATGACAAAATCAGGCATGTTTCGTTTCAAAGCTTCGAACATCTTTGAAATTCTACCGCGTTTCTCTTCTTTATTTTTTTTTGTATAAATTTAAAACCCACGACAAAGTGCAAATGTTCGCGACAGTCAAAAAACACAGCTCCTCGCATTACTTTCACAGAATTACTCAAATTTATCGTTCTGATTACGGAAGAATGGTAAATATTACAAATTTGTCTCTAAATCCATTGGAAAGGCCGAAGTTTTGTAATTAATTTGCATATTTGATGATGTAATCAGCGTGCGTGGTTATCGAGTAATTAGATAAAACGTAATTTATCAAATTTAATTGGTGCTTATTAATTAAACTTTTCCAAAAAAAACTAAAATTATGAAAATTTTATAACGCAACGATTGATAACCATAACAAAAACTGAATATGAGAGAATAATAATAATCAATGTGGATTTTCGTAAAGGAAAACGTAAACTCTCTGCGATTCTCGCAGGAAAAAAATAATAAATAAACATTAAATCATACGGGAGATGGCGAAATGTTTTTAAAATATTTACAGAGGTCGGGTAACGGATTTATGGAGGCTTTTGTCTTCGCCTAGAACGAGTATTCTCACCTGCTTGTGACCGGCAAACATGAAAGCCTCGCTTCCTTCGACGCTCACGTCCAGTTGGATGAGATGATGCGATTTGTTCTTCAGCTGGTATTCGACCAGAAGAGGAGTCCGGACCAATCCGTAAGCTGGAAGAGATACGCTCAGGTCCAGAGGGATGAAATCGACGATCAATCCGTTGATGGGTATCTTCGTGATCGTACTCTCGCCATTCGCACTGTAATCAATAAAAACTGCATCAGTAATGAAGAAATATAAGACTGATAAATATATATTTCATTAAAATAGTTAAGCAAAGTGCGTCGCGAATGGGTGACCATTAATTTAGTAAAACACGTACACTGAGAAACTCAATTGGCTATGGTAGTCATGGATACTAATAATATTCTGTATGTTATATTTGCTATAGTCACAAATCCTAAGCTGTATACTTGTGAAATATATTCAAATTACACTTGACAAGTACAATAAGAAATGCAAAACAGTAGTCGTGGATACTTACACTACGCAATACATTTTACATTAGTATAGTTAAGCAAAGTACGTTGCGAATGGGTGACCATCAATTTAGTAAAACACTTGACACGTACATCGAGAAACTTAATTGGCTATGGTAGTCATGGATACTATTAATATTCTGTATATTATATTTACTATAGTAACAAATCCCAAGCTGCATACTTGTCAAGTATGTTCACATTACACTTGACAAGTACAATGAGAAATGCAAAACAGAAGTCGTGGATACTTACACTACGCAATACTTGACAGATTACTTGAGAATTATTTTGCTAAATTTTACATTAAATAAAATTTGAAAATAAACAGTTTTGGGATGATGATGATACAAATTCGGAAAGATAAAAATACAGTTACCCAATAGTTAACGTGATTCCACGACAATAATGTAGAAATGTACATTTTTCTTTAGTATAGTTAAGCAAAGTACGTTGCGAATGGGTGACCATCAATTTACTAAAACACTTGACATGTACATTGAGAAACTCAATTGACTATGATAGTCATGGATACTAATAATATTCTGTATATTATATTTACTGTAGTAACAAATCCTAAGCTGTATACTTGCCAAGTATATTTACATTACACGTGACAAGTAAAATGAGAAAAGCAATACTTGAGAACTATTTTGCGAAATTTTTCATTAAATAAAATGTGGAAATAAAAACAGATTTGGAATGATGATGATGGTACAAATTCCGAAAGATAAAAATACAGTTTATACAAATGTGTGGACATGTCAACGGTGTATCGGCAATAAAAATGATATTTATGTAATAAACAAGTAGGTTTACAAAATAAAGTTGCGGTAGGATTTAAAAATAGGTGCAAATATTTAGAAATTTAATATATATATATATATATAAAAATACACAAGCACACACACAATGCAGGATCAAAGATCATAAGGGTCATCGTCCTTTAGTTATTGTACTTTATCATTGTTGTATTCGCTAAAAAATAATTGAAAATGTGAAATAACTTGTTTGCATATGTAACCAAAATTCTTTTGGACATAACACAAATGTAATAATGCTCAAGTACAAAGATGTATGCGAATATTTCGCATGATTTACTACAGACGTAAAATATTGCTCTCTCAAAGCTGTGTTTGTTTTTAGTAGTTCTCTGCATATATTTTTTTTGTTTAAATTTAATTTTAGCGCAAAGATAATATATTTCCAATACGTTTGTCTGTAATTACAACTTATTGCATAATTCATTTACTTTCTTTTTCAAAAACAAGACTTTTTTAATTTTATACATTAACTTGTAATATTTTCATACTTTTCATAATTACATAAGAAGTGGTCTTTTATTTAATGTAATTATCGAGATATGGCGATTTTTCGATAATTTTCAGGACCTCACGTTTTATTTAATTACAAGATAACTAGGAAAATCAATTGGATTACCAAATATGAACAACTTTGGCAAAACTTTGGGCTTTTCAATGAGCCTACATACAGATTTAAGGTGATTACCGTTTTCCTGTAGTTCACGGATGAAATCTTTCGAAAATAATATATAGTAATGTGTACATTTGGTTGCATATATTACAATATTTGTTTACTTTTAATTACACATTTTTAGACCTTTATTTCCTTGTTTTGATATAAAAATATAGTAAATAATATTAATTTATAACAGAGATTTAGATTGTTTTACAAAAATAAAGATTTTTTTGTATTTTTTTTTACATCTATTGCGGTTCTTCTATGATAAGTATTGTTACCAAATATTAATTAATGACCGAGATATGGCGATTCTTCAATAACTTTTGACGTTTAATCAGAATTATCACCCATCCTCATGTTTAACTTTAGTTATCTGTTATTTTTAAATAAATTTGTAACATAAGACTTACCGTTTCCAATGTATGGTGTAGTTACCAATCAGGATTGGTGAATCGCTAACTTTGCTGGTATTGGCCATGTAAATCTCTGAAGCGGTTTCCCCATTGGACACCTCGCATCCAATCAGCTGACTAGATATGCTCACATCCTCGTTATGAACGTTATCATGCTACAAAACCAATCCAAAACATAAAAAAAAACATTGCGAATGCTAAAACATTCTTACATAATCTAATTCGGTGTTCTCAATAACCAAAGGCCACGGTGAAAGACAATTTATGATTGGCATAATAACGAAAGTCTCATCGACGTAATGCTTGATCAGCTCTTCGAAGTGCGTGGTGAGGATCTTCGTGGAGAAATCGAAGGGTTTTACGACTGAGACGTGAATGAATTCCTCCATGGAACTTGGTATAAGATCGTCGTTGTGTAGATTAAAGGAAACATTGACTTGCAAATTCCTCTCGCCGGTGGTGAAGGCTCTCATGTAGAGAACAGTAACGCATTGATCGCTAGGACTAATATCGCCTAGACTCACCTTGATAGGAAGTTTCTCCAATTCATTATCCAAGCTCATCTGCTTGAATTCCGCTGCACAAAACAAACCACAAATCATTCAACTTGTAACTCGAAATTTACACTAAGATTACTTGTATCTGATACATCATCATCTTGAAGGCTGATCTCGAAGATCAAATTGTTGACCTGATAATCCCGGGAATCAGCAAGATTAATCCTAATCTTATACCATTCTCCAACTAAAGCTGGTTTTGCGTGCTCGAAATGCATCGCCAATTTGGAATGTCTTGGAACGACGCTGCACTTCAGCAAAGCTTTGATGTTATCGAAATCGATCGACTCGCAGTTGCGGAAATGCACCAATTCCATTGGAATAGATTTAATATCGTTCCCCAAACCATTAAACTGCAAATCGAAGAGCGGATTTTGCATGTGACCCAAGTACAGATGAACCGAAGAGATCTCCAACTCTTTATTAATATCCGCCGGATTCGGTTTATACTCGATGATGAAGCGTTTCACTTGACCGGCGGCGAAGCAAAAGTCCTGATTTGTAGTAGTCTCCACGCAAATCTCCGTGTTTTTAACGTAGTTTTCCAACGAGATGGAAATACCGAGAAGAGTGATTTGAAAATCGGACGAATTCCGAACGAGTATCTCGATGATCACGAGTCCATCGACTTGGTACTTCTCTTCCTGAAATCTCACCTTGCAATCGAGGCACGAAACGATGTTGTTCATTTCCAACTTGTACGTTTGCGGTGCTTCGCCGAGGAGGTTTTTCCAGAGAACGCGCGATTTCTTGATCTCAGGAAGGATTACGATTGCTTCCGGGCATTGTTTGCGGAAGACGCTGTTCAGGTTTTCGAAGATCTGAAGCTTTTGCGATTTGGGTAGCGTGGATTTACTGCCGAGGAGTTCCAAGGTGAAGATCACGTAATCGTCGATGCGAGCCGTGAGGAAGGCGCACTGCAGAGCTTTGTACAGGATGTGTGAAAGCAACGACCACCAGCATTCGGAACGATAATCCCATAGCATATGAGAAAACAATCTGAAATCGAAGTTTTGTAAGTTTTTGCTTAAAGGAAATCAATGTTCTTTAACTGACGTTAATGCTTTGCCGTAGTCTCCGGAATTGTAGTATTCATCGGCCATCTGGACAACCAAAAATCGTCTAGTTCTTGGACATCTGTACGTCTTGAACTGGGCAACAGCGAGTCCGTACAGCGTTATGATAATGATCGAATGATTCACTTGATTCTCCAAGAACTGTAGCGCTTTGATACCGTTCCATTCGACCTGAGGATCCGGAGGATCGGACGTCATCTTGCCGGGTCTCCACGGTCTTTGACCGTAAAAGTCCATTGTTGCGATACCTTCGAGCGGATCAGGAAGCGGATATACATTTGAGCCCTAAATACACATCAACAATACCATCAAAAATTGCGGATCACAGATAGTCAACATCACGTCATTTTTGACAACTAATTAAAGTGGATACTACTTACAAGTTACGCGATACTTGACAAGTTAATTATTGCGTTGATCACCACCTAAATTACCTTACATAAATCCTCACACGCCTTCTTTCTTAGTGTAGCATGATGAACGGCTTGTTGGTAGTAAAGACCAGGATGCTGCGTCTGCACGGCCGGAAGACCGAGCTTAACAGCCTCGTCGAAGATATCCCCAAATACTTGATTCCTTCAATTAGACAAAATCATCATTAAATCATCTTCAAGATCCAGTCAATAAACATACTGCAAAGCCATCCACGCGTGATGCTCGAAGGACAACTCCTGAAAACCGTAGCGCGTCTTGAAGCGTTCCGTGTGCGCTTTGAACTGCGAAATTGCATCCCTCGGTAAATTCAAAGAGAACATCAGCCTGCAAAGCTTGTAATTAATAAATCCTGCGACGGTCCTGATCTCCATAGCGTTCGTATCCACGATTCTAATCTCCAGTAAATTGTTGTAGGCGTGCGTGTAATGTCTGCAATACAAACATTAAAATGAGCATTTCAATACTATTTAAGAGCATACTTGTGAGCTCCATGCAAATCCTGCTTCAGCTCGCTCAGGAATCCCATCTTGAACTGATGACGAACGAAGAGGTATTGATGCGTCTGCTTCTGCAGATGCTCCCTGTGACTTTTCACGTTTCTAATCTCGGTGTGGTAATAGTTCTGTGCCAAATCGTTGAAGGCACCGGCCAGACGTGTTGCGTATCCTTGAAGATGATCTCCATGTGGAAGGACGAAGAGCGAGTTCGGGTTCAATTCGCAGCTGGTGCAAAGAGCGTTCACCCTCTCTGTTTGATGGGAATCGTCGTCTCCTGGGTTAACGCTGTGATTCTGTATCAGAACCACTGATAACTTTGTATTCCTTCCTTCCAATGCAACACTATTATACAAAGAAAAAGTTACAACTTGTTACAAAAATACAAAATATGCAATTTCTTCATTTATATAATATCAACATAATCAAATAAGATTATATAGGTTGGTCCACACTATCCATCATTTGATACCTGAAATTATGTCAGGTGTACCAACAATAATATTGTTTTAACTTAGTTATTGGTTTCCAAAGATTCAAATGTGTAGAAAAATGTACCAACTTTGGTTTTAAGTATCAATTACAAAAAAGACAATCTTCAATTAGAACTTAATCAAGTAAGATCTCTTACCGAATGCTCTGCACTCTTGAAGCACACTCAATCATCTTCTCATTCCACTGAGGATCATTCCAATCCAGATCATAGAAAATGACCATAACAGCAGGTATCTTATTGAGATGTTTCTCCATCCAATTCTTCTTCAAGATCCCTTTAGGAATGTACCATTCATATGAATTCCTCTTCGGCTTGACCACAGGAAACTCATAAGCATTATCAATGAGTTTATAGTTGAGTCCAGAAACATCAGTCTTCGTATTACCAAAAACATCCCAAATACTTTTGTGGGTGGCATTGTTCCTAGTATCCAACCCACTTATCCCAACCAAAGACAGAGGTTTCGCGCACAGTTCCGGAGGAAACGCGTGCTGATCCGGAATAACGTTCTGCATCTTCGAGCTCAATTCTCTATAAGTTTTACTTAAACATAACTTATTTGCAGAGATCCCTGTGGAACAACCCAAGTGACATTTGAAACATCTGATGGATCCACAACAATGCTGAAGTTAGCTACGATCTTAACTCACCATCACCAAAAGTCCCTAAGAACTTCAATTATTTCTACTTCAATATCGATTTATTCTTAGTTTTAGCAAAGATTTCCATTAAATAAACGAATGTTTATTGAGTATTAAGTAAGTAAATAAGTTCGAAACAGTTGCGAATATTTTTTTTTACTAAATAAATTTTTACGTAGTTGGCCGAAATCCATGCGGTTGTTCGTGGTGACATTTTCCATTGGCTTAATGCAATATTGAGAAATGTGATCTACATGTGCTGAAGAACTGCGACTAAATTCAGAAAATTAGAATTATTTCAGTGAGAAACGACGGAAAAGTCTTTATTTTAGTTAATATTAGTTATTTATTACGTGAGTATTCCAAAAAAAGCAAACTTAATCCCAATTTTATGTTAAATATTAAATAATTTTTTTTTTGTGACTCATTTAGAACAGATAGAATGTCGGTGTTTGCGAGGAAGAGAGCCTCTGTGGGGCGGAAGTACACTTCTACGAGTACTTCGAGTAATGTGCAATTCAGTATACCGAATAAAGGTAACCTGCAGGGTATCTTCGAGAACTATTTGGATAGGACTGACACCAAGGATTATGAAACTCTTCTGCTGATGATGAGAGATTACCAACTTAGCGATGAGAACATCATCACTTTGTTGACAGAGGCCACGATGTGTGTGTCCGTTTTGAATGAGGAGCTCCAGCTGTTCATTGAGGCAACATTGAAACTGGATTGGACCACGAGAAGTCCTGGTGTGATATGCATGTTTCAGAGTTTTCTACATGCTTTAATGACTGTGCACAATTGCCACATCAAGTTTATTATTAATAATTTAGTTAAACACTTTATAACAGAAGATAATGTGCAGGAATGGGTGGATAATGAACCCACGAAAGCAGAATCAATCAAATATGATTGTATCCACCATGTCTTTAATATTATGTTAAAAATGTTCCCAATGTAAGTGTGAATTTTATTCCTTGATTTGTGGATAATTAATAATATTGGTTTTCAGGATCAAAGAGGATATATTTTTAGAATTAGTTAGCCAATTCCCTTACATCAACAAGACTGCGCACAACTTTGAAGTGTACCTCTACAATTTGTTAAGGATTGTGGATTACTCTCCACCTTTTAGGCAAGACATCTTGAGGTTGATATTCTCTAAGTAAGTGTAACAGAAATTAATCTTAAGAATCTATTGATTGTATTGTTTATTTACTTTAGATTAGTTTTAATGGACGCTCACGCTCCGAAAGAGGAGATTTCTCGATTGGAAGAGGAAGAGGACGTTTTTGAAATGGATGAGAAGACCGAAATGAGACTGCCCTTAGCCCATGCACTTGATGTCAGCATGAAAATGATCTTCGACAACTTCGAAACCATATGCTGTACACCAGAAACGAAGCAACTCGACTGGGAGAAAGCTAAAGGTAATATAATTAATCATCTCACCTAAATTGTTTGTTCCGTTACATTGTCTACCGGAAATATCTTTGTTTTATTATCTATATGTATGGGATTTAGCCACAAGCACTGCGACATGTGGATAAATCGAGTTTTTAATTTGATACACTGCTTTAAGATTAAGAGCGAAGTATATGATATGCCTTACGAGATCTCTCGTTTTTTCGGCAGAACTGACTGAAATGTAATAATCACTTGAAGAAGATTGATCTGATGAAACACGACACACCCGTGGGGGGATGCGAAACCGATTCTCGATCAGTTGATGATCAATTCCCAGAGGTCTGTATATGGTCTGAATATTTTGTTACGAAACGATGTTTTTGTGTAGTTTGTCTACCGATGGAGACGCGCGACGATTGTTTCCGTTCATCTCTGAACTGATGATGCGTTTTGCATGTTTGTTGATCTCGATTTATTTAGGTAGGTGTAAACGAGATCGAAACGTTGCATTTAGCGGCGGGAGCAGTCGTTTCTGCGTTTGAAGTCAAGACAAATTACGTGCATTAATTAATTCTTAATTTGGATTTTTGTTGGATGCGAAAAACAAATCGACAATATGAAAGTGCGCTTCTTCGCTGAATGGAGAGAGGATCTGAATTGCTCGTGATAACTTCGATATTGGGAATTAAGTACTCAACTCAGTTCGATATAAATTTATTTTTTATATATATATATATAATTTTTATATGATCTCTCTTGATCGGATGGTTCGGAATATTTGTGCACGTTTGTATGTTTTCCTTTCATTTCACCACCAAATCATCATTCTCCTCTACCTTTAATTTTAACTTAAACTTCATATAATTAAGAGTCTATATCGAAATCCCGACAACCATAATCTCGACAGTATCAAAATCCCGACCATTTTAGCAATTCAACTTTGTTTTGCGTCTAATCAAAAACATAAAAGATGTTGTCGGGATTTTAACAGTGTCGGGATTTTGTTCCGAACCGTATAATTACACCTATTTCCATCTTCCAACATTAAATCCATTTCAAACTACAACTGCCACGTCTTCTCTACTCTTGCTCACATATTCATCTTTATTTTTCAGGTTGAAACTTGAACTTCATCACTAATATAACTTGTAAACTTTTCAACTACTAAACTACCTTCACTTGATTTCCAAATAACAAAAAGTTTATGATGAAATTCACTTAACAAAATTAATATAAACCAATTAACAAAAATTCAATTATAAATTAAGAACTTTACTAAATTATTAATAACGTGACTAATTTGTACAAATTGAAGGATTTTTCTTGATACAATTTTACTAATGTAGTTTGAACCGACCATCAAAGAGCGTTTCCTTATTTCTCTCTTTTAAAAAAAATAAATGGAATGTTAGATATGATTTACACCTATCTGCAACGCAATTTTAATTTGTTTATTCGTTGTCGTTAGGACTTTACCTGGAGATGCTGAACATATTCGACGAGGTGATTCTTCCGACCTTCAACATCCACCACGTACAATTCGTGATGTACTACATCTGCAGTCTGAAAAGCACGTTCTCTGAAGCCTTTTTGAACCATCTGTGGAAGAAAATTAACTCCACCGCTGTACCGACAATACTTAAGCAATCAGCAGTTTATTACATGGGAAGTCTCATTGCTAGAGCATCGTTCATTCCTTTAAGGTAATTGAGATTATTATTATATAATTAATTGATTACATGATTAATCTTTGTTTTGCAGTATGTTAAAAGGAACTTTGCAGCAATTCGCCGAATGGATACACGCTTATATCCTAAGGCAAGATGGTTTGGAGTTTGTGCATTGCGATATAAGGCATCACAGTTTGTTCTACTGCATTTGCCAAACGCTCTTTTACGTCGTCGCGTTCCGTCAAAAGGATTTAGTCAACACAAAGAAGAGTGAGTTTTTTTTTTAATTGTATAGCTTTCTCTTGATATTAATGTTATTTTTATTGCAGATATAACGTTTTTGGAGAGTCTGAATTTGGGCAAAATCGTCTTGTCTCGACTAAATCCATTGCGCGTCTGTCAACCAGCCGTTGTGCAGAATTTCGCTGCGGTTACCAGAACTTATCAATTGGCATATTGCTACACTGTAATGGAGCACAACGCTAGGAATACTATGCCTACAATTTACTTGGATGAGCACGGATCTGTCGTTCCCATGAAGAACGTGTTGGATTGTTTTTTCCCATTCGATCCTTACGTATTGAAAAGGTAATGTTAAGATCAATTTCACAAATTACAATTAACTAAATGTCTATATCTTCAGATCAAGTGAACGCGTTGCTCCGCATTACATTAAATATCAAGAACCAGACTGTGACGATATGTACGATGATGAGCAGAAGGAAACCGAAGAGGACGACTTCCTCAACGATTCGAGGATGTCTAAGAAGTTCTCCGAGTTCTCTTACGGGACTTCACCAGGCTTCAAGATGGCCGTTAGTTAGATTATTCGATTGTTTCGAGAAACAAATGTGTATTGATGATACTCAGTTATTATTTTCTGTACGTGTACAATCGATTGTATTATCATTTATTTTCGCAATTTTTTTTTATACAATAAACCATCGTTTTGCGTTTAATGTATGCTGTAAGTTGTGTTTAGTTTTAAATAAATCTATATTTTTTTATATATATATTTTAGACGCGTTTGTTCCTTATTTAAAATTAGAATATATGTAAATTTGGTTGCATAACGATTTTCACTTTTATTTATTTTATAAACAATAGTTTAGTTTTTACTTTAAGGTGTACTTAAATTCGAAACTAAGTGTTAAATAAATCTATATTTATATAAGCAAGACGTTTGTGCATTACTTCAAATGAAAATAGGTGCAAGTTTGGTTGCATGACAATTTTCAAACATTTCTTATTATTTTTTATAATTAAATTTGTTTCATGGAAAAATATTACAATAATAACTTTTGCCCAAACACTAGTACTTATTTCATTATTGTTTTCAGTAAATAAAGGTAAGTAAATATACAATATATAAATATTACTGTAAAATTCTTTATTTGAAGAAATTAGTAAAAATTAACATTTTCATTTTGTTTCATTCATCTATTTCTTAATATTTATTGCAACAAATGTATTAGAAACTTAATATAATAAGAAAAATAAAACTGCAAATGCTCTGTGTCTTATTTTGTGTAATTTGTTTAAATGTAAACGTAACGTAAGTAAACATATAATAAATAATTATTATAAATGTATATTTGTATATTTTCTTTGGATTTTGTTTAACAAAACAGCTTCAAAATTATCAAATTGTTTGTTTCTTTCAATCCACTATAGAAATAAGTGTTGCATATACATCTTCAAAATTGGTCTATTTCGCAAGCCCGAGAACCGAAATACCGTCTATTAAAATCCCGACGTTCGAAATCCCGACTGTATCGAAATCCCGACAACCATAATTCCGACTATATCAAAATCTCGACAACCATAATTTCGACTGTATTAGAATCTCGACAACCATAATCCCGACAAACATAATCCTGACTATATCAAAATCCCGACTATATCGAAAATTTTTACAATATCATTTTTAAATTATTTCGGAGCTTTGTCACGTTGTGGTACACTTTTATTAGTAATAACAATAAATTATTATTAATTTATTTGATTTTGTTGAATTATTCATAATAAGCCATAACATTATGAAGTAATGTCAAATACAATTAGATTATTAATTGTTATTATTTATTATTAATAACAATTTAAAAGTCACTACACTTTGGAATAATTTAAAAATGGTATTGTAGACATTTTCAA
>NW_017099582.1:115934-122837 GCF_001412225.1 Nicrophorus vespilloides
TTGTCGGGTTTTCGATTGCTTCAAAAATACTTTTGATACTAGACATTGATTTAAATATGAAATTTTATTAATATTTATACAATAATCAAATTAGAAAACCCTAAGGCTGAACAATAATTCTATTAAATATAGCTTTATACCATTCCTTATATTTCAGTTGTCATCTTTGTTCAGTGTATCTAAGCATTCTACTTGACAAGTAACTTGTAAAGTACATGTCGATTTCAATATTATTATTAAGTTTTTTACATAATTACTTCAGTTTTTTTAAAAATTAAGTATTTAAGAAATCCCATTAATCAAAGATTAATGTAATGGATCGAAAATACTACATCAATATTTGACGATTAATCTATATCAAAATGCATGGATATGTATAGTATTTATATATCAAAGTACTTAAACAAGTAACTTTACAAAGTACTTTTGTTTCACGAGTTGCATATGACAGATACACCTGTCTTCTATTTTTCTTCCAAAAGTTGAATGTAGATGGCGTGTTTGAAAATCGTCGAAAACCATTCAAAATTTGAATTGGGAGCGCCAAATTACCGATCTATAGCTATGACCACGACGCCGGCAAACGTTGTGACCCCAAGTGGTGAATGATATCCGTTGAATTCATTGCGATACGCAATAAATATTGCGCAGTTTGTTCGGCAAGATGGCGGGCACGGGCGAGCTGTCGGAATCGGTGAGTGAATATTCGCAATTTCAGCAGGTAGATGCAGATGTACGGAGCGGAATCCGCTTCGTACGCTACGGGGACGACGTCCACCGTGCACCAGGTGCTTAACCGCATCCTAAATACACGTATTTTGACCGGCGGCCAACTGACCCATTATTTTTCATGAAAGCAAAAGTGTTTGCCGAGTGCAGCATGCGAGTACAATGCTCTTTCGTTGCGAACGCGGACACAGACGGTCGACGTCTCGCACGCACTCCGCTCTCCTCTTAGTTGCATAAGCTGCATATACAGAGTTTGCAATTTTCTATAGCTCGTTGTTAACGGATTCCTCTCTATAGCGATCGTTACATAACTGACGGATTTGCATTTAACAATTGATTAAAGTAAATTCGTCTGCACTTTAATTGAGAATACATTATTGAGTAACATCGTTCCACGAGTGGATAATCCAGATGAATTATTCAAACTCAATCAAAACCAATTGATTTCCATTTATTATTTATCAAATAGAAGCAGATAAATCAATGATTCAACAAAAAAAATACTTAATTTACAATAAAAACAAAACATTCAATTTACAAATGAAAAATTAAAATCTTAAAATAAAAGATAATCAATTTATTTTCTAATTAGAATTTTTGAAATCGGAGTAATTGATATATAAAAATTGCTTACTTAAAAATTAAAAATTAAACATAAAATATCTGTTATAATTGTCATTTTGATAATTATGAATTTAAAATTTTCATTTATTTAGTTTAATTACAACAACAAAACCCGCACATTTCATTATTTATGAATTAACAGTTTTTTTAAAATTAATTTGAATGATTTAATCGCATTGTAGTGAAATTACATTAATTAATAGATTATAATAGCTTACTTAAAAACTAAACATAAAATATCTGTCAAAACTGTCATAATCTGTCATAATTATCATTTTGACAATTATGAATTTAGAATTTCAAAAATTATGAATATTTTCATTTATTTACTTTTATTACAGCAACGAAATACGCACATTTCATTATTTATGAATTAACAGTTTTTTTTTTAATTAATTTGAATGATTTAATCGCATTGTAGTAAAATTACATTAATTAATAGATTATAATAGCTTACTTAAAAACTAAACATAAAATACCTGTAAAAACTGTCATTATCTGTCATAATTGTCATTTTTCAAGTATGAATTTAAAATTTTACAAATGATGAAAATGTTCATTTATTTACTTTTATTACTACAACAAAAAACGTACATTTCATTATTTATGAATTAACAGTTTTTTTTTTAAATTAATTTGAATGATTTAATCGCATTCTAGTAAAATTACATTAATTAATAGATTATAATAGCTTACTTTAAAACTAAACATAAAATACCTGTCAAATCTGTCATAATTGTCATTTTGACAATTTTGAATTTAAAATTTGGCGGTAGCTGGCGAAATTGTGCTCGACACAAGCTAAGTGAAGGGAGTGGAAGTTTAATAAAAGAAGAAGAAGAATTTAAAATTTTAAAAATGTTGAAAATTTTCATTTATTTACTTTTATTACAACAACAAACGCACATTTCATTATTTATGAATTAACAGTTTTTTTTAAACTAATTTGAATGATTTAATCGCATTGTAGTGAAATTACATTACTTAATAGATTGTAATTACTTACTTAAAAACTAAACATATAATGACAGTTTTGACAGGTATTTAACTGTCAAAACTGTTATTATCTGTCATAATTGTCATTTTGACCAATACGAATGTTAAATTTACGTTGAAATTTTTCATTTGTTTACTTGATATTACAAAAAAATAATAATGAAACAATTAATTAAATTATTAATTACTTTGTAAGATTAATAATAATTATTTTTCTGAAACGCATTAAATTTAAAGTGCGTTTCAGATTCACTTTTCTTTATTATCCGTTTACGATTGTAACGTATAAATCTGACAAGGAAAATAAAAAAACAAAACGTTATTCATGATTTTTGTTATTATTACGAAAATTTATTGATGACCTTCGGATATCTTTATCCGCGTTTCCTTACGTATTGTGAGAGAATTAATTAACGTTTTTAATAAGAAATTAAATGAACGCAGTAAGAGAGAAAAAAAAACATATAAAATAAATAACAATAATTAATTCGAAATGGTATAGAATTATGTAAAATAATTTAGGAAATTGATCAACATTTTTTTTAAAATTATTATTAATAATTTAACTGTAACTTAAGGTTATGCAATAGATGAATTTCTTATGAAAGTAAACATGTTTTGTTTAGAGTAATTTTCCAGAAGCTTCTACAGTTTTTGAAATAAATCTAGGTTATGTAACATGAATTTAATGACTTTTACAAAATTGATGCAATTTTACCAACTTAATTATTTATATTAAATGTCATTTTTTATGCGTTATTGTAGATGGAGACACTTTGTACTATCACTAGAAATTCAATTAAATGTAATTAATTAATTTTTTTTTTATGATTATTTCACTTTTCGTTTAATTGAGCACAAAATGATTAAGAAATGCTAACGGTCATTCAACTATATGTTACGTAACGTTTTGTTATGATTCTACTAGCTTTCGGAAAATAAAAAAAAATATATATACGCAACGCACAAATAATCTCACGAACGGAGGTGATTGAACCATAGCGAATTTTAACGTTTAATTCAATACAAACCTAACCTAAAAATATACACATTTCAAGTTTCCTAACCTAAAACCATATTTTTACCCTTTGCATAAGCGAAGTCTCCTTTCTAAAGGACAAAGGGTTAATTAATTATAAAACCAGTAAAATATACCTAACCTTAAAAAAACTTAAAATTATATTAGTAAAAATAAACCTAACCTGTCTTAACCTATCCGCCATAGTGGACTTGCATGCAGTTTTGCATAATCGAAATTTCATCTAAAAAGTATAGGGCGGATATATCCGCCACTCGTCCTAAATACAAATATTACTTCACATTGATTTGTTTAAATTGCTTAATAATACAGATAAATCTGATAATGTTTATTTATTTTTACTAATCAGTAGTTTTCTTATATCTTGTTATTATTATTAATATTATTGCGAAATACAAACACAAATAGTAAACGGTGTACATGCATGTACGCACTACGTATTTGTACACTCACACATTTTACATGTTGACATTTCAATATGACCACGACCTTCTACACACATTTATTTTTTATAAATATACGTATATTTGCGTATTTTTAGATCGTCGAATAGAAAACATGTTTTCCTTACGTAATTTGTTATCACACAATTCGCTACTCGAATTCATCTCAGCCGTATCTTTATTGTTTTATTAATTTTATAGAAATTACAGTAATTAATAGATTATAATTCTTTACTTAAAAACTAAACATAAAATATCTATCAAAACTGTCATTATCTGTCATAATTTGAATTTTTTAGAAATGATTTAGTTTCAAACGCCAAATTTGACAACCGGCTTCAACTTTTAGCCAATAGATGGCGTATCAGTTAAATATGTTTATAATTCACTAATGAAATTATCAAATTAATAGCTTGAAAAAACGATTATTTAATGAAATTCTGATTATTTTACTATAGTTTTGTTGCGTAATTGTTATTTACAGACGTGTACTTCAATTAATTATGCACAGCTTTTTATCAATAACGTTTTGTACGTGCTATAATAAAGTTAAAAATATCAGTTGGAATAATGCAGCAAAATTGAATCGCATTAATAAGTGAGGTAAGTAACTGGGCTCGTTGCATCATGAATACGAGCGAGAATAAATTATGTGGTGCGATGTTAATGATGAAAATATACGCAATTAAATATGTTTTTTTTATTGTAAATTATGTAAATCGTTTAGTGCCAGATATGGAGGTGATGAAAAATTTAGTTTTTTTTTGTAATTTTGTTGAAAGCTGAGCAGTTTAATGTACGATTTTCATTTGGCGGTGAAAAAATTTGAACTGTATTTCGGGAGCAGTGAAAATCGTCGGAAAAATCTATTTCTGGTTTTAAGACAGTTGCACGTCCGCACTATTATTTCTGTATACACTTGCTCTTCCAGACCACACGTAATGTTGTACATTGCTAGAAATACACGTTCGCATCGCACTTTTATCATGTTACAAGTTACAACATTCTATTCTTGCGACGCGCAGATTCGTTCCTTAACCCTAATTACACGTATTCTAAATAGAGCGCTTATCGAATCACCTGTTTCGCCAACAATCTGTGTGTGCGTGTGTCGGCACGTTTTGCGATTTGCAAAACTCTAATTTTAGATGGTTCCTTTGGACAATTTTCAAAGTTTAGCAAACTTCACTTTCGTCGCAGTTATTCAATATGTAAACACTTATTACCTGGCTAAATCTCTTTGGAAATGAATGCAAATTTAAGCGTTACAGATACACAATATTTGAAGTTTTATGCAGAAAGTAAAGTTTAAGTCTTTATTAATCGATATGTGTAATTGAATCTGAGTTAATATACTTTTTTTGCATGGAGAAATACCAAGTATCGTCTAGTAACTTTAGAGTAGGGTTTCCCAAACGTTTTCAGCAACGGAACAGTTTGTAAATCATGAAATTTTCACCGGACACCTTGTTAATTGAATAAAAATGAAAAAAAAATCATTAATATTTTTTTTAGTAATTATTTCATTTAGGTTTGAACATAGTTTGGGATATCCTGCTTTAGACGAAAGAAGACAATAACGTTAGGAAAGCAATTAAACGTTGTGAAACGCCATCTGTTGAATATCATTGGAACTATACCAATGAGAAACTTATCGTTTATTTTCAACTAATGGTTTAATATAATTGGAAATATTGAATTCGTGTAAACAATCTTTCAATTAGTGTCAATTATGGTTACGCCATCTATCGTGTATATCGCAAACCAATATTTAATTTGCTTGGTTGTATTTGGTCAATTTTCTAAGTTTAGTACAGTTCACTTACGTTTTGATTTTTTTTGAAAATTTAATCGTTACAGACACACATTGATTAAAATATTTGAAGTTTTATACAGAATGTAAGGTTTAAGTCTTTAATAATCTATATGTTTAATTGACACTGAGCGACGAAATAAACAGATCAAATGATCTCTCAATTACCGTTTGTAAATCATGAAATTTTCAAGAAACACCTGGTTAATTTTGTAGAGTTAAAATGAAAAAAAAAATCAGTAATAATTTATTTAGTAATTATTTCATTCAGGTTTGTATCAGTTTTCCGCGGAACATAGTTTAAGTTAAGTTGTTCTAACAAGTTTTAATGAAAATTGACGGGTAATTCACGTATAAGAGGCGGCAGATATGAAACCAGGAGAAAGTATTTGAATCCAGAGATCCATGAAATCTTATGAAAGCAAAGCCTAATGCAACAACAAAATAAAATCTGCACATTACAAAATTGGTTAATTTCGGCGTAGTTATTCATTAAATTCATTAAATCTCTTTGAAAATAGTGAAAATTTAAGCGTTACAGACACACATTGATTAAAATATTTTAAGTTTTGTACAGAATGTAACGTTTAAGCCAGAGGTTCCCAAACTTTTTTGTGTCGTAGGCCCCTTGCCATGTTTTTCGGTTTTGGGTAGACCCCCTAGATCTTTATAATTATTAAGATCTTTGCTCTGACACTGCGCGTATGCTTGTAACAAGATGATACTGGTATATCATTATGTGCAGGTTTTTACAAGTTCAAAATGTATTGCGACCACAAAGCGAATGCCTACATCCTACAACTTACACAATTTTATAAACATATATAATTTTTTTTTTTACTTCATAGATTCTTTTATAAATAATGTTTAAGTCTTTATATTATAAGATAGTATAATGTAAGTAAATAGGTACTATCAGTGTATGTTGAGATCGGGTCTATATCGAATGCCCGACAACTAAAACCCCGACGTTGGAAATCCCGATTGTATCAAAATCGCTACAACCATAATCCCGACTATATCGAATAAACTTTAAAAATAAGAAATAATCTAAATTAAAATTAATTTATTGTTATTAATAATAGATAATAACAATTAATAAAAGGTACTGTCGGGATTATGACTACGTTTCGGAAGAATTTAAAAATGTTATTGTATAAATTATAATAATAAAAGACACTGTCGGGAGTTCGATACTGTCGAGGATTTCGATACAGTCGGGATTTCGGTATGTCGGGATTTTGATACAGATCGGGATT